>NC_090733.1:39343777-39356277 GCF_036898095.1 Palaemon carinicauda
TACCTAATGTGTTTCTCAAAAGAAAATTTGCTGTCGACAATGACACCTAAAATTTTAAAAGAGTCATACAAAAAGTTAAAGAAACATTATCAATACTGAGATCCAGATGTTGAGAAGCCTCTGTCCTTGACCTACTTACAATCATACTTTGAGTGTTGTTAGGATACAACTTCATACCCATAATTTGCACCATGCACTAATTCTAGCAAGATCTCGATTAAGAGATTCAGCAACCACAGTTCTTACATTAAGGGGATGGAAATGATGCAAAGTGAGTGGCATCATCTGCAAATGTAACAAAAATTTTTTCTAGGCCAAACTACATATTATGTGTATATAGTATGAAAAGTAATGGGCCAACAACACTAACCTGTTGGACACCAGATATTTCATTCCTATACCCACTATGGTACCCGTCATCATCAACTTTTTGATATTTATTACTTAAATAATCAATAATAATGCTAAGAAACGACCCAGCCACTCAAAACTGTTTGAGTTTTAGAACAAGGGCCTCGTGATTATTTCAGCATCATACGAAGTTCCTGACCACAATCAAGGGATTTCTGTAAAGCATTGGAGATTGTAAGGAGGGCATCACACGCTTCAAGGCCTTTTGAAAACCAAACTGCAAACTAAGAAATAGAAATAGATGATTGCTATCAGCAAACCTATTAAGACGTTTTGCAAGAAGACGTTCAAAAACTTTAGATAATATGGGAGTTATGGAAATTGGACGGTTATCAGTTGGACTTGAGCTACCACAAAGACATTTACATAGAGGAGTAACATTATCAATTCTTCAACAAGTGCTAAAAGTTCCTCTTCTTGCTAACTTGCACAACATAATTGATAACTTAGGAACTAAGAAATCTCCAGTCTTTATAGAAATTAAAGGAAAAATACCATTTAAGTCTACACCTCCATAAGCATCAAGGACCATTAACAGAGCTTTAATTCCACGAGATTAAAAAGCTAAACTAGTTAGTTTAGCATCAGGAAAACAGGAATGACGAAGTTCTAGTTTTCCATTACTCTGTATAATGTCAAAATCCTGAGCCAAAAGGGTTGCCTTTTCCTTTAGACAGTGAGTCACTGAGCCACATGGTTTAAGTAAAGGAGGAACTGTTGCATCTACACCAAAGAGTGCAGATTCAAGGGTAGACCACCATTTATGTTTCTGAGTTGTATCATAAAGGGTTTTTTTTATGGTTAAATTGTATTCCTTTTCAGTTGAGGCATTAACTCCCTGACCAAAAGTATAGTTATTCAAGGATAAATCTGATCTTTTAACCTTCCAAAGAGGATAGGCCTCTTGCTTCTCCAAATAAGTACATCTACAATCATCATTGAACCATAGTCTGTCCTTCACTCGGTACCTTTCAAGACGAGAAGGGATACGCCTATCAATTATGTTGACTCTATTCTCATTCAAAAGGACAACAGGATCAACACTGCTATATAATTGTGACCAATTCAAGTACATAAGTTCATGCAAAATCCCATTCCAATCTGCTTGAGATTTCACATAAATTTTACATGAGTATGATATATCAGGGATAGGCTGCTCTGTCTTCCCTACTATTTAAATCAAGGCATGATCAGATGTCCTGACTGGAGAACCAACCCTACTTGTTATAAATCCAGGGGAGTCAGTGAACACGAGGTCCAAGCAATTATCAAACCTGTGAGTAGCTTCACTTATGATTTGCCCCCAGCTTGATTCAGAGGCAAAGTTTAAAACTTTTACGTCATGGCGATCGGTAGGCGATATAGAACTTAACCACTCCCTATGGTGAGCATTGAAATCACCAACAAAGGCAAAAGAAGCCTTTCTATCTTCTTGTATCCTAGCAATAATGGTAAGAAGACAATCGAAGATAGAATTATCCATGTCTGAATTCCGGTAGATCGAACACAAATAAAAGTTGTTATGCCTGCCACAAACTCTTATTACATGAATCTCATGACACCCACATTCATAGCAGGGCTTATGAAAAGCAGGGTACTCAGTCCTGATATACACCACCATTCCCCTGGCCAAAGGGATGGCATCCCATTTCAACATTATTGGCCTCTTTAAAACCAGTTATAAGGAGCTCAGATGAGTGTCTCATATAAGAGACCAAAGTTTATGGGCATAAAAGAATATCATACTGTCAAGCAATCTTATAAGAGTGGGAAGCAAATTGTTTTTAGTCCCAAGCAAAGAGGGAAACAAGTTCATTTCAAGAAATAAAATAAACACTCCTGCAATAGAATAAATTCTGATGAGTAGTTTAGCAATATAAAATAGGTACTCTAGGTTACATGATGAAATGGAGGTAAGTAAATACTAAATAAACAGTAATTAAAAAAGAAAAAATATAATGGAATTAGCACAAGAGATAGGTCGAAAAGTTCCTGAACCAGATCAAGGGAAACTATCACAAAAGACCAAAACCTTATAAAATCGATAGAAAATGAGAGTAAAGTTCATGAGAGATGAAAAGAATTAGTATGACCATCCCCCCCCCCCAAAAAAAAAAAAAATAACAGACTATAATACCAAAATGTACGTAAATACAATAAGACTAAAATTGAGGAAACAGCAAAGAAAGGAAGAAGCATCAAATTGATGAAAAGAAGTCTCGGAACATGATTTTGGTTTGAAATGGTGAAAATGGATATCTCCAAAACAGAGATGGAGAGATAAAAAATGCAGTGGATATCTATAAGATACTAAACAATAGTGATATTAAGGTCTCTTCAACAATGGAAATAATGAAACACCTGCGTCGGTACCAAACGTAACAATGGTAGAAGTAACGAATGCATTAAAAAGTATGAAGAGGGGCAAAGCAGCAGATGGCCTAACAATTGATTTAATAATAGATGTAAGAGATTTCAAGAGAGTAAAATACGCTGAACTGTACAGCAAAGGTCTGCATGACTGTTCTATGCCTACAACTTGGAAAAAAAAAAACCTTTATTATTATACTAAATTTAATTCACAAGAAGGGAGACGAAAGAAATTATCGCCCAATACGTTTAGTCTACGTAATATATGAAATATTAACAAAGATCATATTAAGACAAATAGAAAGAAAACTACACTTAAATCAAGCAAGTAGATAGTCAGGCTTTAGAAGTGGGTATTCAACCACTGATCATATCCACGTAATTAACCAAATAATGGAAAAATCATCCAAGTACAACAAATCACTAAGTATGATATTTAAAGACTTTGAAAAAGCTTTTCCTTCTGTAAAAACCTCAGCAATAATGAAACCCCTTCAAGAACCACAAAATATTTCTATGCAAGAAGTAAAACAAATAGAAAACTAAATGAAAATAGTGAGAAAATTCCTATTGGGAAAGGAATTAAACAAGGAGACCCTTAAGGCAAATTTTAGGAACTAATATTAATCGGGAAAGCCTTAAATATTTAGGATTTGCACATGAAATAGTTGTGTTTACCGAATCATGGGACGAATTAAAAGCGATGATAAAAGATTTGAATAGAGAAAATGGAAACGAAAGACTGAAAATAAGTATGAGTAAAAGTAAGATAATATTCAATAAAAATACAGGCGCAACTAATAAGAGTTATGGATGAGCCTCTAGAGATTGTTTATGAATATGCATATTTTGGATAGACGGTGTTTCCCCAGGACACTAGACTAAAATTAAAAGAAAAATAAGCATAGGATCGAGAGCATTTGGTAAATGAAATGAGATTACAGTAATTAAAACACCCCTTTCTCAGAAAAGAAAATTATTTAATGATATGACCTACCAAAATTAACGTTTGCATCATAAACTTGGAACTTACTAGAGCCTTGGAATATTAACTAATTACAACTCAATGACCTATGGAGAGAATAATCATGGGAATAACACTTAGAGACAGAAAAGACGAACACGGATACGAAAGAAAACTAAGGTAGGGAATATTTTAACAACACACATACACACACAAACACACACACACACACACACACACACACACACATATATATATATATATATATATATATATATATATATATATATATATATATATATATATATATGCATATATATATATATATATATATATGCATATAAATACATATATATATATATATATATATATATATATATATATATATATATATATATATATATATATATATATATATATGCATATAAATACATATATATATATATATATATATATATATATATATATATATATATATATATATATATATATATATATATATATATATATATATATATATATATAAAGAATTTTTATAACGTGATGACCTCGGCATTTATTTTTCATTTTATTTTTTTGCATTAATTAACGCCAAGTTGGGGCACTGCTCTCCATAACGAAGACAAAGCCATCATCCTGGTAAATATTTGTAATTTTATACTTAATGCATTAAAAAAAAACATTTATTAGATAAAAACATGTATTCTGTACATGAGTACAAGAGTAGTATAAGTTTCTGAAATTCTTTATGGCATATACAGCGCATAGAACGTGTTTTTTTCCTGACAATGAGAGAGAGAGAGAGAGAGAGAGAGAGAGAGAGAGAGAGAGAGAGAGAGAGAGGGAGAGAGAGAGAGAGAGAGAGTGAGTCACATAATTTTTTTTTTCATTTTCAATAATGATATTGGGTATTTTACAATAAGTATTCACAAGTAGATATTTACCCAAGATAAAACCATAAAAAAGGGAATACATAAGACAGAATGACACATATACTAAAAATAAACTATCATGACCATATTATGATAGCTTTATGGAAGTCAACAAACAATACCGACTAAAACTGCATTAATTGATAGCAAATCATGAAAAATACAACGTAGAGTTATGAGCATCATAAAATTCAGATATCAACTTAAACTTTAAATGAGTATAAACATACGACCTATTACTGGATGTAAACACCACAGGCTATGAAAAACATTGCAAAATACAGCTGATAAAGTAGCCTACTGCAGACTAAGAGAGCATCACGGAGAAAAATGAATTTGTATTTAATAGCCATCGTATCGATATGAATTATGTAAAAAACGTTTTTTCAACCTTCATGAAAAGTACAGTAGTGACAACCAAAGCAATGTTAATAGATAAATTGAGTATGATTATATGTAAATATTACATCAATATGAACCATTTAAAACTAGTTTCTCAAGATTATCATTAAAAGTGGTGAGAAAAGTAGTTTGCTTGGTTGGACTACATAGCTTATTGTATAGTGCTGGGCCTCGAATACTAAACTGACGGGAGGTTATATCTGTTCGTCCATTCTACATACAGATTTTCCCTTGGCCGGGTTGAAAGGTCATTAACAGTGTGTAATGTGGGAAAATCATATAACCGCTTCTGAGTTAATTTCCGTATAGTTTTGAATATCAAGTCACAAACATCATCATCATCCTTACCTCTTAGGCCTATTAACGCAATGGGTCTTGTTAGATTTCGACAGTCGCCTCTATCGTGAGTGTTTGAATAAATACTTTCTCATTCAATACTTTCTACTTCACGTTTCATAGTCCTCAGCCATGTAGACCTGGGTCTTCCAACTCTTCTTGTGTCTTGAGGAACCGAATTGAAAGTTTGGTGAACTAATTTATCTTGGGGAGTGCGAAGAGCATGTCCAAACCATCTACCCTCACCATCTACCCTTCAGCATGGTTTCAACCATATATGGCACTCGGATAATCTCTTATAGTTTTATTCCTAATCCTGTCCTACCATTCAACTCCTATCTTTCTTCTGAGGGCTTTGTTCTCAAATTTACTATATCTATTGGATATTGTTTCATTGTCATACCACGACTCATGTCCATAAAGTAACATCGATCTCACTATGCTCATATATAGCCTGATTTTTATATATAATTCAAGGCGATTTGATTTCCCAATTTTTCTATTGTAAGTTAAGTAAGTTACAAACATATCATCTATAAGTATCTTTCATTCCTAACCATTCTTTGTGTTCAATGTAGGGGCATATGTGGTCATGTTTTATTCTTTATTATTTTTTTTCTTTTATTACTAATATCCACGCCGGTGGCAATGTTTTGAGGTTTTTGCCCCCTTTCATCTGCGTACAGCCAGTGATTCCCCTAACTCTTAAGCAATAATTGATGATACTCGTAGCAAGCGACTGTACTACCACCCTACGTGTGGAAGATTCAAAAGGATCTTTTACTCAATATGAATAGATCACAGTACCCATCACTTTCTTATAAATTGCACATATGTTCGTTTCGAACGTCATATATCTGTCAAAATAAACCCCTAGATGTTTTACTGAGTTCAGAGGTTTAATTGTAATCCATAAAAATTAATATGTAGTTTTCTTCAATTTCTGATATATATTGCCGAGATGGTATCGAAAGGAACTTTTTATCTCAATAAGAAGCTAGTCATCTATTATGAAATAATATTTTTCCCTGTTTAGAATGTTTTCTGCCTTATGAATAAGTTCATCTATTTCATTAATGTTTCCTTCTATCAATATCTGGGTGTCATCAGCGAATTGGATGATAAAACTACCGGTTAATAAATACAGCCTTGATGTACGCCAAACCCTATATCTTTTTGAGAGGAGACAGTTTGACCTAATCTATCATACTGGGACCTGTTACGTAAATAACTCGTAAACCAGTATGGATCAATACTCAGTGATGTATATGTATCAAATTATATAGTAAGGATCCTGCTATCAAGAGCTTTAGAAAGGTTGAGTAAAAGGAACAATGAAACTTTTCTATTATTAATGTTTTTGGTAAATTATATCTGATATTCTTAATAGAGCAGTATCCGTTGATAATTTTGGTCTGAGGCCATGTTGACTTTTGAGGTTAGATTATTTGTTTCCAGAAAGTCAGTTAACTGTATAGCAATTATCTTTTTCAGCACTTTCGATAATATTGGTAATCAGGTAACCAAATCTAAAACGAAAATTTAGGGCGTCCTCCGTATCATCACTTTTGAAAACAAGAATAACATAAGCCATTTTCCATAACTCCCGATAATGTTTAGTGCTTATTGAATTATCACTTATATTGTAAGGTACATTTCTATAAATTGCATCCCCCCCCCCCAAAAAAAAAAAAAAAAAAAAAAAAAACGTAAGCTAATGCCATCAGATCAAAATGAATTTATACCTCTAAGATTTTTAATAACTAAAATAATAGTACAATCAACTGGGATTGTGCTATTGCTATTTAACTCTCGAGGTGGATTATTAATTCCTGTTTCATTTCTTCTTGGGTAATTTTTCCCCCATTCTGGAAAAAAAAAATCATTGAAATTCTCAGCCTTAGATTGTACATCAGCCACTTCAAGCAATGACTTCGAAATGAAATTTTTTTGTTGTCCATTAAAAAGAATATATTTTTTGTTATTCTCCAAGTAACAGAAACTTTGAATTTTCTCTTTATAACATTATTTTCAACGGCAACCTAAGTGTAAATTTACTCTTTTCTTAAAGTTTTTAAATTTTTCTCTCAGTGGGATGTTGAAAGTTTGGTTTCTTAACTTACTTTCTATTTCATCTGTTTCTTTCATGGTCTGTTTTATATCTTCTGTTATCCATGGCTCCGGAGGACGATAAAGTTCTTCATTTACTTTAGTACTTGAAGTAAAGCGATTTGTTAAAATTCCTACTCGGTTACTTGTGTTATCAGTATTTAGGATTCTATTGTTTATGTTTACATTATTTATAAGGAGAGTACAAAAAATGGCTGGGGAATAAATTTACAAGAATCTAAAAGCTTAAAAAGTACGTATTCTTTTTGGGTTACGAATATCCAGACGAGTTTAAACTGTCTCGTGATCTATTACAGAATTTGGTATAACATCAAAACTTGTTACCATACGTTTATCATTGGTTATTACGATATCAATTAAAGACGATGATGTGGGAGTAATTCTAATCTAACTTATCATCTTATCAAAATTCAATTTCATAATCAATTTGTCAATTGTATTCTTGTTCTTTAGCAAATCATCACTAAAATCCCCATAAAAAACTCGCTTATTACGTGAAACTATTTCCTTAAAAATATCTGAAATCTAATCAAAAGATGTTACCGGGGCTTTGTGTGGTCATATAAGCAGCCCATAATGAAAGAAGGAAACTTACGATGTTGGACAGAGGTCCACTTACCTTCTACACCCTCACATTTTCAGACATAAACCCAATTTCGGTAACTTTCAAATACTTCCTAACAAATAAACATACCCCTACAGCTCGACTATGATCCTGACGGTGGATATCATAAAATTAAAGGCAGTTTTATGTTATTAAGTAAAAATGTTTCGCTCACACAAAGGATGCCAATGTTTTTGGTCATTTAACATAAGTTATACTTAAAGTTCATGATATAAAAAAGGATTGAGAATTTCAATGGACAACAGTTAGCAAATCATTGAATTTTGAAGAAATCATTTCGTTAGCACTATCTTCATGGCCAGACCTAGTAATTACGGTGCTCTTACCATAAACTACTCACGTAACCATATTTGTAACATACATTATGTCTTAGACTGTAAGGAAATCTACAATTCTATAGTTGGTGATTATAATCACCACCATTATAGCAATAGTATCTAGCACCTCCAGTATAAAGATAATTATTACCATTATTCATTCTATCATTTCTATCACTATTGATTGATCTCATATTAGTGTTACTGTTAGAACACGTTTGTCTATTGCCATGCCCTTTCCCCAAGAAATTATCGTTCCTACAGTGCGTACTTCTGTTTAGCTGAAACTGTGTTATATTTATTACGGTTTCCATCAGATTTAACAGATATTCTGTAATTGCGTTTCTTAAAATATTAGATATGAAATTTTTATTCATAAAGCTAAATTGGATTAAACAAAATGTTTTTTTTACCGAGCATTAAGAATTTTGTTTATAAAACTGACAACACCATTGGGATAGTTTGGTTCAAAATAAGATGAGGGAAATAATGATTGTTATTTCCCCATGGAGATATAACATGATGCCCCGAAAGAGGGAGACTACTCTTTGTCTTCTATGCATTGGTCACACTCGGTTGACATACGAGTCTCTGCTAAAGGGCCAACGCCAACTGTATTGTAACTACTGTTTGGTACCTTTAAAATTTAAGCCTTTGTTGACCGAATGCCCCAATTACAGCAACTTAAGAAATAGATATCTGTTTGAGGCTTGTTGTGAGATTGGCAGGTTCATCCTGGTCAAGATTCTTGGAAATGATGTGTCCTATTTTGCAAGCATCATTTTTACAGCTATTTCAGAAGCCGGTCTTCGGAAAACTAATTAACTTTTATAAACATCTTAACTTTTATGGTTTTAATCAAATATTCATTATATATATATATATATATATATATATATATATATATATATATATATATATATATATATATATATATATATATATATATATACACACACACACACACACACACACACACATATATATATATATATATATATATATATATATATATATATATATATATATTATATTATATATGAATAAAATAATATATTTCGGCGTCAATGACCATAGATGTTAGGATGCCAGAAAATTTTAATCCAATCAATCAATCAATGTATTGCCGGTTCCTAGCCTGAAAAGTCTTGTAATTTAATCAATATAACACAAATTTCTAAGACACTATTCTTGCATTACATTTTGTATTCATTTTTTCTCCTAGGTAGACTATATGTTTTTACAGAAGGAATAAGCTCGCACACCTTTACATCCATTTCAAGATTTTACTCTTAGAGTTTTTCAATAAGAGTAGCTAGATTTTCGTTAATTGCCTCCACAATAACATCCTCAACGGACAGATCTTGAGTTACACTGTACTGACGCATTTGTTTCTGGTAAGGTTCTTATTATGACCTCCTCCTGAAGGTCATTAAAGTCTACTTCCTTTGGACGTGGATATCTAATTAACGATGCATTTCTTTCAAGACCTGAGGGAGCGTGTGCTTAAGAGACGCTAGATGCATTGTTAATTTGAAAGGTTTCTCGTAAATGTTTATTTTTTTAAGGTTTCTCGTAAATGTTTTTTTTTTTTTTTTTTTCGTCACTGGGGACTAATTTAGTTCTAAACTCTTCGATAATTATCTCCTCCTTAGCTAGAGAGTTATATACAATATAAAGACTGTCTTCTGTGTCACTAACAAACTTTTCAAACCCATGGAATAACTCTATTGAATTCTATATTTCATATCTCTCACCTGTTTGAGACTAGGAGATGACTGGGTCTTTTAGTGCTTTTATAATATTCCAGATACTTTTGTCAATTAAGTTACCTTTATTCTCCTAAATACTTCCAAGTTCTAGCTAACTGCCGTGCTTTTATAGATAGCTTTTTCTATATCTGAATAATTATTGCAGTGACGGACTAACAAGTGATGATGGAGGCGGCTTTCCTCTTTCTCCTGTCTCCTTTCATTTCTTCCCCTGGTCCATTAGCAATATCTGCATACATATTTGATATTTTATGTTATTATTTTCCAAAAATATCTATTTTCTTTTATTGCCAGAGTATTCTAAATATTATGTAATTATATTAAAAAAACCAAAAACATCACCTTTTCAGGATCTTGACATAATAATGTCTTACTGCGCATGAAAAGCTTAGGGGGAAAATGAGAAAGAATCTCCTATTGTACTTCGTCAGTTTTATAGTGCTGTATTAACTGTTCACAACGAATACGAGAACACACTATATCAATCTTACTATCACTGTACATTTAAGAATTAGGCAACTTTTTTTCTGTCAGCCATTCACGGAATAAATCTCGCTGACGAGTAGCTCATCGAACCGTGACTCAAGGGGGAGAGAGAGAGAGAGAGAGAGAGAGAGAGAGAGAGAGAGAGAGAGAGAGAGAGAGAGAGAGAGAGAGAGAGAGAGAGAGAGAGAGAGAGGAATGAAGGAAAGTTGCGCACAGGTATTATCCATAAAGAAAAACAGTACCGTTTTCCATGATTGTTTTTCCGATCCAATCTTTGTAAACATTCTGATTTACCTCTAATCTAGGAACAACAGAATCCCGGAAAGATTGTGATAATGCCAAGTCCCTTCACTCATGAGGTATGACCTTCTCATATGATAACCTTCCTTAACAACACCTGACGTTAAAGTGATTATTGTTGAGTGATGCGGGGCTTTTGTTGATTATGGCTTTTGTCCTCTACAATAATGGTCCGCTTGTTAATGCGTCAATACAATTTTTTTTTTTTTTTATAGTAATTATATGACAGTTAAGCTTAGGAAGCTTTCAGAAAACTGTATTTTAGGTCGTTTGATCAAATAAATTTAATTTTAGGCTTCCACGAAACTCGAAACTACAGAAAAACTAAAAATTACCCTCAGTTGAAGATTAATTGTTCATGATTTGCTGTGTATGTTCATGCACGTGTGGCCTTGTGTCTGCACCCGGAGTAAATAAACGTGTCCCATTCTCGTGGGCATTATGTTTATTTTCAAGGTAACAGATAAACACACATACAAATATGTTGCTGACAATTGTCTTATGAATATCACGACCTCTTTTGAAATGAGTGTATATTCCTAATTTTAATATCTTTCTTCGGCAGCGAAATATGGTCCCAATCATAATTGTAAAGCCATTTTAGTTCTTATTGCAACTACCCAGTGACTTCTTGAACACGGAAATTAATAAGATTTGAACATTCTTTCCTTGCCACGAAAGAGACAACGAAATGCCAAAATTCATTCATATCAATAAATATTCTTGAAGGTTAGTCCAAAGGCTTTTGCTAGGCCTCTCGAGTGAACAATAAACGCCTACATCACAGTCTCATTCACTTAAGATAAATAAATAGATAAGATATTCCATTGTCAGTACGAATGAAATTATTATCCTCATCTTCCTCAGTATTATTATTATTATTATTATTATTATTATTATTATTATTATTATTATTATTATTATTATTATTATTATTATTATTATTATTATTATTATTTTCGACTATAGGTAAAACGTGTTATTCTTGTACTTGTTTTTGTAAGTTGCCGAGCTGATAAAATGGAGACATCAAAAGCTTAGGTATTATAGTGTTATCATAAAATATTTTCCTTCATTACTGAAGAACAGAAAATGCAATAATTGTATTGTTAGAGTGCAAGCTTAGTATTATATTTCCTGATAACAATAAATGGTTACTGCTGCATATGTTACATGACATATAACCATTGAATATCACTGTGCTTTCAAAATCTAATAATTGGACTGAAAAGTTTGTGATATTAATAAATGATATAAAATAGAAAATAACTTACCCAATACACTGGGGAATTTTAGGTATTAAACTTACTAATCAATAATATAGAATTTTAAGTCATCATAAATTTATATTCATCTCAAGATTTTTCTTAACAAGACTTAAGAATATTTAAATGGATAATAGATTTTTAATAAGAAAAATATTATATTAGATGATCTGGATATTTCCAGCTCTAC
>NC_090733.1:39361277-39384808 GCF_036898095.1 Palaemon carinicauda
GGATCCGCTCTGCGAATTAAATAGGTGATCTTCACCTTTATTTGTTTCAGGGATAAGTTTGAGCCCGGTATTTCTCCTTTAAAGAGTTTTCCTACCCTGAAGTCTGAAGTTCTGCGAAGATAGACCTTTAGACTCTCCCCTGGACACAGCGAGACATCTTCCTTCAGAGGGAAAATTCTCCAGGGACCCCACCTCTTAGTGGGTGGCTCATTCTTGGCGAGAAACATTGAGTCGGGAAAGAGATTTAGCTCTCCCATTTCAGAGAACTGGATATGGCCTTCTTCCTTAGACAAGGCCACTATCTTACTAACTCTAGCCCCTGAGGCTAGAGCAAACCAGAGTATAACTTTTTGAGTCAAATCTTTCAAAGAGCAAGTATCGTTGTCCAAGCTTGAAGCAAAATGTAGTACCTTATCCAGAGACCATGAGATAGGCCTTGGAGGTGCTGCAGGCCTGAACCTGGCACAGGTCTTAGGGATTTTGTTAAAAATGTCATTAGTCAAGTCTACTTAGAAAGCATAAAGCAAAGGTCTAGTCAAGGCATATTTACACGTTGTTATCGTGTTGGCAACTAAACCTTGTTCATGAAGGTGAATGAAGGAAGACAAACAGAAATCCATCGAGATTTTCTTTGGATTTCTTGCCTTGACAAAGGCCACCCACTTCTTCCAAGATGACTCGTATTGCCTTTTGGTAGATTTTGACTTATATTCCTCTAATAAGTCTACTTTCTTTCGAGATCCCAAACATTTTCTTTACAGCTAGGGAGAGAAAATCATGAGATGAAGGTCTTGGGTTTTTTGTAATGAAGCGAAGACAGTCAATTTCGGGACTTGTTGAGACAGAACTGGATCCGGCAGAGGAATCAGCCTCGGCTGTAATTCCAAAATTAAGGGGAAGCAGTTGCTCCGGGGCCACTTTGGAGCCACTAAGGCTGCTGTTCCTTGATAAGATCTCAGCTTGTTGAGGACTTTCATCAACAGGTTGGGTGGAGGGAACAGGTAAACCCTAGTTCATTTGTACCAGTCGAGGGACATGGTGTCCACTGCTACTGGTAGAGGGTCCTCGTACGGGGCCATGTATCGAGGAAGTATCCTGTTGTTGCTCGTTGCGAAGAGGTCAATCAGTAGTTCTGGGACTTGATATAAGATGAAGGAGAATGATCTTGCGTCTAGGGACCATTCTGACTCTATCGGAGTTATCCTGGATAGATCGTCCGCTGTCATATTGTGGAACCCCTGAAGGTAAACTGCTGACAAGTGCCATCTCCTCTTTTCCGCTAAACGGAAGATGGCCAAAATCATTTGGTTGAGTTGAGGCAATCTTGAGCCTTGACGATTCAGACATCTCATTACCACATTGCGGTCCAAAATCAGTCTTACGAGAACTGAAGGACGAGGGGATAATTTCTTCAGTGTGAGGAAGACTGCCATGGCCTCCAAAATGTTGATATGGAAGGTCTTGAATAGAGAGGACCAAGTTCCTTGAACTCTGCGTTGATGAGAATGACCTCCCCATCCTTCCAATGATACATCATTGTGGATGACGACTGACGGTGGAGACGGTTGTAGAGGTGTTGACCTCTTGAAGTTTCTGGCCTCCGACCATGGCTTTAGAAGTGATCGTAGCCGAATTGGTATTGGTCTTCTTAGTTCACTTCGAGCGTTTGATGCATATCTTCTCCACACTCCTGATGCATCTTTCAGCTGTGCTCTTAGCACTGGGTCTGTCACTGATGCAAACTGAAGGGAGCCCAGCACTCTCTCCTGTTGGCGTCTTGAAATCCTGTCGGATTTTAGAAGTCTCTTGATAGATCCCGCTATCTCTCTCCTCTTCTTTAACGGAATGGAGAGATGATGTGACTATAAGTCCCAATGTATGCTTATCCATTGGAATTTCTAAGCTGGAGATAGTCGAGACTTTTTGGTGTTGATCTTGAATCCTAGATGTACCAGGATCTGGATTACTTTCTTGGATGCTTCCATGCATTTCGACTCAAATGCTGCCCACACCAGCCAATCGTCCAGATAGGATACCACCTGGACACCTTGTAAGCGTAGCTGTTGAACGACTGCTTATGCAAGCTTCGTAAAGATTCTTGGTGATATGTTTAGTCCGAAGGGCATGGCTCTGAAAGCGTACTTTCTTCTTTGTATCCTGAATCCTAGGAAGGAGGAGTGTTGGCAATTGATCGGAATGTGCCAATAGGCATCTGCCATGTCTATGAAGACTGTGTATGCCCTTTTGGGCAACAGGGCCCTTATGTGTTTCAGGGTCAGCATCTTGAACTTGTCATTCTCAATAAACTTGTTGAGTGGCGACAAATCCAGAATGACTCTGAGTTTGTGTGAGTCCTTCTTGGGAACACAAAACAGCCTTCCTTGGAAATTCATGGACTTTGCCCTCTTTATCACCCGTTTGCTCAAGAGCTCTGGGTTATATTCTTCCAGAACGGGGGTAGAGTGTTGGAAAAACTGAAAAAATGATGGTGAAGCTGTCTTCCAGCTCCAACCTGGTACGTTCTTGATTAGGCTATGGGCCCAGGGATCGAAGGTCCAATGATCTATTCTCCGTGTCGGCTTTGTCGACTTTTTTTTTACCAAATCGTTTGTGTAAAGGTCTTTCCCCCAGCTATTGGAAGATATCAACTTCCTGGGCTCGTGTTTGACCGTAACTGAGCCAATCACGAGCTCTCTAGAAGCCCTTCTTGCCCTAACAAAGCTGTAGAAGTCTTTAGTTAGGGTTGCCAAAATTGTTTTGGCCATAACCATGAACATATCCGGGGATCTCTGTTTACTAGCCATTGCCTCCATGGACACCTGGAGGGACAAAGAGGCTACAAGCCTCTCCTTTTTATCTTGTTCCCTGCGTAGGAGAAACTCAGACAACTTGGGGAGGTTTTCGCTGAACTGACGTCCAGCGATATCAGCCTCCAACTTCCCGACTGAGAAGGTAAGATGAATATACTTCCAGTCTTTGTTATCCGTTGGCAAGACTAGGGAAAGGGGCCTACACTCCTCCAGTGTAGGGCAAGGTTTTCTGGCTTCCTCTGCCTTAATCACCACCTTAAATGATTTTTCCATAAAGTGGAAAGTCATAGTTGCTGGAGCAAGAAAAGAGGCATGTTTCTTGCTCAAGGCCGGCACATTCGAATTGATGAAGCCTCTGTCCTTCAAACTGCTGGCTAAAAAAGCCTGAGCCTTCGTATAGTCAAGCACTATGATCTCCTTAGGCTCTGTCTCCTTGGATACAGGTTCCGCCCTAAGACGAACGAAGCAGTCTGGATAGGACTCAAAGCTGGGCCAGAACTCATTGTCCTTGATAAGGACAGCTCCCAGCTTCTCTGATATAAAGATATTACCGTTTGTAATCGGCATGTACTCGGCATGCCTCCATGGGTTTACCTCGGAACATGAGGGAAGATCCTTTATATTAAGTCTCCGTTGAGACCCACGGGTCGCTGTTATATGAAGGATCTCCTTCCTGAGTGCAACTTCCCTTTGTTCGCTCTTTTTCTCGAACATTTCCATCATAGTTTTGATGGCAGAGAGTGTGTCGTTCGACCTGCCAGGTTTCCTACCGAGGAAACAGAGACTGTTTCAATTTCATCCTCTTCCGTCTCTGAAGCCAACGTGACTCCTTATCTCAACCTTCCGCCAGAAGGTCCTTTTCGGTGTCTTCTGACACCTCTGACATCCTCTCATCATCTAGATGGATGTCCTTCTTCACATCCGAGACATCAGTGTCGACGGCTATCTGGATGCAAGGGATCTCAGAGTGAGGCTGAGGAATAACAGCATCCACAGATGCTTTGGGGGAATATAAGGGCTCTCATACGCTCACTAGGGAGGTAAGGCTCCATGGCATTCTTTTGGAAGCCATGAACCCATTTGCGCAGCTTGTCCCGAGTAGCATCCTTTGACTCCGTTGTCTTAGGAGTTTCAAAAGCCTCATACACCAGGTCTTTATATAATGTACATACATGTGGATCCCAGTATTTGAGAGGTCCCTTGGTGATGGAGCAGCGGGAGTTCGTCCTACATTCCAGATGGCCACAGAAGCTCCTGCTACGTACGTTACAGAAGACACCGTCCCACTTCACATACTCCACCTGTAAAGAGAGGAAAATAAAATGAGTATAACTTAGTGTATGTGACTAGATAAACTAATATTATTATAATATTTTCCATTTTATTTTATTTTATATAGCTCTGGATAGGTAAGCTAGAAATGAAATAGGAAAGAAACATACGTGTGTTTCTCGCCCAGACAATTGCTGTGACCTTCCTCAATACTATTTATAGGTTTATCCTCCTTAGGAGGCCCAATGGAAGAGTCTAGCCTATAAGGATAGAGTAGTGTAAACAACACCGACTTCCAAAAGGATTAATAATGAGGGTCAAAATAACTGATCATCTATCAGTAAAAAGAAAGGAAATTCCTTTCCCAATCTTATAAGGTCTCAACAATAGACTGCGCTTGGACACACAGAGTATGTTGGAAAATTTAACGACTGTTTACTTTTATACCATAGTTTTCTGTCTGCAGTATACTCTATACTACATATGTACTGGCTACTGTATATACATATACCATAGTTGCTGCCAGCATGCAGCAGGCAAGGCTAGTACCTTAGGCGCAATTCAACTGGCGGGTCGCCGGCTGTCGCTACACTATTCCAGCCATCATTAAATGTGACAGGGTAGTGACCGGAATACCAGACTTGGCGGGGTCTCGCCGGAAGAGTCGGATGTGACAGTGAATTAACCGCTGTCGGACCACAAGTCTAGCCTGCATCTCGCCGGCAAGGTTAGTGGCCAGCAGTCGCCAGTTAGGTTAGTAGCTGGTGGCACTAGCCAATGGAGAGAGAGAAAGCAAGGAGTTAAGGGTGATGTAAGAGCACTGTATCACTTCCTTCCTCCGGAATGAGGGTTCTTATGGAAGGTCAGAATATAGGCTAATCAAGCTTCCACCCATCCACCTCCGTGCCAGTATCTGCCAGTCGTATCATGTGAATGGTAGCCCAAGGGAGGACTGAAGAACACTCTAAAGCAAATGGGTCTCCTGCCGGCAGCTAGACCTGCCGATAGAGCTATCCTGGGACTCCATGTCCGATATGGAAGCTTGACTAGGCCATAGGGCAGAAGCCCAAGCCAGCCCTACAGCCTGCTGGCAATCGGTGAGATTGTAGGACAACAGCCAAAGGGGTGTGATGGCTAGGCCATCACTAAAGGACAGAATGGGAGAGGGAAAGGGTCAAGTATAAGGTGTGAGAGGAGCCGGTGGCATGTCGGCCCTACCATACCTAGAAGAGGCTCTGTTTCAGTATTGGCGCCATCCTAGGCCAGCTGAGAATACACTCCCCAGCCTAGGTTCTGCCAATACAGTAAGTTGAGCCGGCATCATGAATATGAAAAACATGTCTAAATGTGCAAAACTTATCATTAATCGAAGGCCAAGTAACAAACTATAAATTAGCTAAGATGGTGAAGATGGGTTGATTTCAATTCTAAGTAAAAAACACCTGAATTCGACAGTTATAAGTACAGAAGAATTGTCATTGACTTCTATCTTTCTTCGTGGCCAAGTGGTAGTCAATGTCTATACATGCTTGCCGGACCATGGTTAGATTCCCGGTCGGTCACAAGCTCTTGTCTTTGTGTGATTCCGCCTGGGGCTCTGATTCCGATGTCGTTAAGAGAATCCAGAAATTAATGTATCAAAAATATATGTTTTAGTTGAATATGAAAAACACGTCTAAATGTGTAAAATCTATCATATATATATATATATATATATATATATATATATATATATATATATATATATATATATATATATATATATATATATATATATATAAAGTGTTGAAGTATTCTTATGCGTAATTTTTACACGTAATAGTAATTGAAGAATAGCATTGAATAAACTAAAAATACTGGTTTTATTCGTTTCTAAAACATTCCGAAGCGATTCATACATATTTTTTAAACATGATGACTTTTTTTATTGTGTAACTTCTTTGGAACTACATTTAATAATTTCATTGATAGTTCATAACAATGCTATTTAACAAAGTTTTCAACATCCTCATGAAGTTGAAAAGGTTGATATACATATATATATATATATATATATATATATATATATATATATATATATATATATATATATATATATATATATATATATATATATATATATATATAATATATATATATATATATATATATATATATATATATATATATATATATATATATATATATTTACAAATGTTATTAGTCCAAGTAGAAAAACAGCTAGACTTATTCAACCAAGAGAGCAGGTAAGATTTAAAAGCCAAATTCAACAACTGACCATATCTATGTAATTTACCAGTTATGGGGAAAACCAACAGTGTATTACAATCCATTATGTAAGGCGGCTATAGATTATGAGAAAGCATTTGTTTCTGTCTAAATTCCGTCAGTAATTAAATTTCTTCTTTATCAAGGAATAGATGAATCTTAAGTTATATCACTTGAAGATATCTCTACAGGGGGTACAATAAAGCTACATAAAGTTAATGAGAATATTCAAATTGAAACAAGGAGCTAGACACGAAACCCAGTCTCTCATAAGTTTTTCACATCATTCCTAGGAAAAGTTTTCCCAAATTTGCGTAGGAGAAATATCGGTAATGACATTAATGTGGAGTATATTAACAGCTTAAGATTTGTAAATGCCATAGTATTGTTTATTGAATCATGGGAAGAATTTTAAAAGATGTCAGAAGATTTCAATATAGAAAGCAGAAATAGCACACTGAAAATAATTTTGAGTAAAACAAAATGTTCAGTAAAAATGAAACAATGGCTATGGAGGTATCTGTTAATAATTATACATACTTAGGAGAGACAGCAAGTGTTTTTCTAGGACATGAGAACAAAACTAAAAGAAAGATGAGCCTTGGATGGGGAGCTTTTGGTAAACAGAATTAGATTATGGAAACTAAATTGGTACTTTCTTGAACAAAAATATTGGATTACATGATCAAACCAGTATTTACTTAAACATATAAAAACTTGGATCAATACTGAAGCATTACAACATAAGCCAATTGCTATTCAAAGACACAGAAAAAGAACATCATTGTTACGTGAACCAAGTAAAGTAGAGGATATTCGAACAACACGTAAGAAAAAGAAATGGACATGAGCAAGACATAAAAGGAGAATGAGAGATACCATATGGACTAAGAGTATCAGAATTGGCCCTTAGTGAAAAGAAGCAGCAGAAGGAAGAGAAGGCGATGGACTGATGAACTAAGAAAATTTGCCAGCGTAAATTGCAAAGAGTTGGAGTAAATGCATCAGGACATCAAAGCTGCTTTGAAAGTGCGATGAAAACATTCAACCATTCTGCTGGCTGTAGGGTAGTATGTGGGTATCTGACATGAGGTGATGCACAGGAGATTTGCAAATGATGTCCTCAATTGAGAGGTGAAGTGATGCCCTTGTAAGAAGATATATGATCAGGGATACCAAATCTTTGATTGAGGTGGATATATATGAGAGGGGCGCTACAGTTTGAAAGGTGATGGCTTCAGTCTAACGATTGTAGCTGTGAACGATAGTAAACAGGTAACAGGTAACAATGGTAATGCATACAGGTTCGGGTAGGTGTCGTAAACAAAGTGAACGAAGGCAAGCAATGCCTTTGGGTTCCTCAATAGTTATTGAGAGAGCTAAAAAAGCTTAGTATACGGGCGGCTGAAGATGGCAAGTACCGTTCCAGGAGGTATGTTTTGAAGGCGTTGTATGTTAATGGGGTATCTTCTTTGTTGCAAAGCCATTATGACATTTTCGGGACAGGGCCCTCTGGTATTGCTATGAAAACATAGTTGGCTTAGTTGCTTGAGCAGGTCACACCTTTTAACCAAAATTTAATCTTGGTGCACTGAAACTGACCAAAAGCCACTGCACTAGTGAAGGGTGGTAGTTTCAAGGGAATGGCATGCATAAAATAGTCTGCGTCGGAAGGCGGCATCATCAAACAGTAAGGCACAGCCGTGAAAGGGAACGTGGGAAGGAGCTAGCCCTCTGTTTGTTGCCAATTTTCGAGGTGGTTGTTAACAGATAGACGACATAAATAAAACTTTATTTTTTTTTCAACACATAACGAGATTGTCACAAAAATTCATATAGGTAGTAGCGTACCGAGGGCACTAGTTATCCGTTAAGATAATAGAGTTATTACATTAGATCACCCTCTGGTTCCAGGTCACTTTGCCTTTTCTTACACATACACCGAATAGGCCTAATTCAACCTATTCTCTCCACATTCACGTTTGTCGTTACACACCTGACAACACTGAGATTACCCAATGATTCATCTTCGCTCAAGGGGTTAACTATTCTATTGTAGCTGTTCACTAGCTACTTTCCTACTGGTAAGAGTAAAGAGGACTTTAGCTATGGTAAGCAGTTCTTCTAGAAGGCCTCTCAATATCATACCATTTTTCTCAAGTCTTTGGAAGAGCCATAGCCTTTGTACCATGACCTTCCACTGTATAAAATTGAAGTTCTCTTGCTTGAGGGTACACTCTTGCACGCTGTCCTATCTTGTTTCTCTTCCACTGTTTTTTTTTTTTTTTCATTTGTTTGAGACTTGATAGTTTATAGAATTTATGAAAGATTAAATTTTGTGTTACTGTACTTGAAATATTTTATTTTTATTTTTTATAACTTTCCGTGTAGTTTAAATCTTTCTTTGTTTGCTTTATTTAGTGGGCTATTTTCTCCTATTGGGGCCCTTGGGCTTATCGCATCTTTCTTTTCCACCTAGGGTTATAGCTTCGCATGGAATAATAATAATAATAATAATAATAATAATAATAATAATAATAATAATAATAATAATAATAATAATAGAAAATATTATAATAATAATAATAATAATAATAATAATAATAATAATAATAATAATAATAATAATAATAATAATAATACAGGTAAAGGCAAGCATAAACATGTTTTTTTTCAGTGCTGGCGGAGAGCGAGATATAGGCTATAAAAAAAAAGGAAATGCCTTTTCAATGTACGAGCGTGTGAATCCCCTTCGGTACAGACCAGAAACAGATGCAAGTGGGAAAACATGTGCGAGGCTTTCGATATCCACTGGATTTAGATATATATATATATATATATATATATATATATATATATATATATATATATATATATATATATATATATATATATATATATATATATATATATATATATATATATATATATATATATATATATATGTGTGTGTGTGTGTGTGTGTGTGTGTGTGTGTGTGTGTATGTGTGTGTGTGTGTGTATTTGTGAAATGGGGAATGTTATATGGAATTAAATGAGGGCCATATATTGCGCTTTCGAGGACATAAAAGAAGACAAAGAAATTGTAATGAGTTTTCTCATGTAAAAAATCTTACAGGATATATATTTTTCTAGGACTAGAGATAAAATTGCAAGACTAATTATCAAAATAAATCGAAAGTATGAACTGAAGATCATCCATATGTATGCACCAACAACAGCTCATACAGAGGAAGAATAAGAACTGTATACGAATACCTGGAGATATCTATGAAAAAAAAAAAAAAACATGACTCAATTTATACATTTTTATTCGAGAAATTTCCGTATTAAAGTAGATCAAAGGAAGAGAGGAGAATCAGCAGTAAGTAAATTTGGAGTAGGAATAAGGAATGATAGAAGAGACGTTTTTTGTAGAATTTGCTGAAAGACACAATCTTGAAATCATGAACAATTTATTTTATAAAACAGGAACATAGAAAATTAACAAGAAACCCATGTTGAATAATGGAAAAGGAAATAAATTTTATTCTTAGTTGAAAAGTCGATTTAGTTAAAGATATAACAATGTTAAACAAGTTAAAGTTAAGCGATGAAATAAGAGTGGAAGCCAAATTTTTTGATATCTAAGGAAAGAGAGAAAAAGTTAATTTTAAGAAATGAAGTAAAAGCTCCAGTTATAAGGGAAATTCTGATCAGTTTAGTTAAGCAATACAAAATAGGTACTTCATGCTACATGAGGAAATGGAAGTATGTAAATATGAAATGAACAGTAATCGAATAAAATTTATATTGGAATCAGGAAACGATATAGATGGAAAAGTTCTTGAACCAGATCAAAGAAAACTATCAGAAAAGACAAAAATAAAGTGATAAAAAATTTAGAAAATGAGGGTAAAATTCATGAGAGATGAAATAGTATTAGTACTCTATCAAAAAACGGACTATGAAACGAAGATATTCATATACACAATAAGACCAAAATGGAAAAAAAAAAAAAAAAAAAAAACTGTAATGAAAGGGAGAAGTATCAAATTGGGGAAAGGAATTCTTGAACATGATTTTTGTATGGAAAAGATGAAAATGGAAATATCCAAAATAGAGATGGAGTGATACAATTGCAGAGGATTTCTATAGATTACTATACAATAGTGAAATTAGAGAGATCACTTCACCAATGGAAATAATGAAATACCTGAGCTGGTATCAAATGTAACAGTGGGAGAAGTAAAGAACGCATTAAAAAGCATAGAATTAGGCAAAGTAGCAAAAGAAGGAGGCCTAACAATTGATTCAATAATAGATGAAGGAGATATCATGGTAGTGAAATTTGCTGAACTGTACAGTAAATGTGTGCAAGACTGCTCTATGCCTATACCACGGAAAAGAGAATAAAATAATTACTATTATACTAATTCAATAAAAGGGAGAGAAAAAAAGAAATTACCACCTAATAAGTTTACTATGAGTAATGCATGGAATATTGACAAAGATCATATTAGGACAAATAGAAAGAGAGATAGACTTTAATTAAGCAAGAAAACAATCAGGCTTTAGAATTTGGTATTCAACCACTGATCATATTCATATAATGAACCAAATAATGGAAAAGTCATCAGGGTACGAAAAATCACTATATTTGACATATATAGAATATTTGAAAACTTTTCATTCTGTAAAAACCTCAGTAGTGATAAAAGCTCTTCAGGAACAAGGAGTAAAAGAATCTTATGTTAGAACACTTGAAGATTTCTATGGAATAAGTAAAGCAATCTAAAAAACAAAATGAAAATAGTGAGAAAATTCCGATTGAGATAGAGGTAGACAAGGAGACCGTGTAGGGAAAATGTAGGAAGTAATATTAATGGGGAATGCCTTGGCAACTTAAGATTTGCATATGATGTAACTGTGTTTGGGGAATTATGAAAAGAATTACAAAATATAATAAAATATTTAAATAGATGAAGGGGAAATGTAGGACTGAAAGGGAGCATGAGTAAAACTAAGATAATGTTCAATAAAAATGCAGAGAGGCAACAACTATAGTTATGGACCATCCTCTAGAGATTGTTGATAAATACACAGGCTTTGGACAGAGATTGTTTCCCCAGGAAACTAGCAAATAAGGATAAGCATGGGATGGAGAGCATTTATGAAATGAAATGAGATGACAGTAATTAAAATGCCACATTAGCTGAAAATAAAAGTATATAATAAGATAGTCATACCAGAATTAACGGATGCTTCAGAAACTACCTTAGAAATTTAACTAGTTACAACTCAAGGAGTTATGAAAATAATTCTGATGGGAATAAAACTTAGAGACAAAAAAGAGCAACATGGCTTTGAAAGTAAACTAAAGTAGAAGATTTTTTAATGTGGAAGAAAAAGAAATTTGCATAGAGAGGTCATATAATGAGAATTGCAGACAACAATTGGACATAATGAATGACAGAAAGGGTCCATTGATTATGAAATAAGCAGCAGAAAAAAAGAAAAGATGATGGATTCATTATCTAAGAAAGTTTTCGATGTGGATGGGTAGAGAAGACCATAAAAAGACTTAAGTGGAAGGACATATCCAAGACCTTTATTCTGCGGTGAACTAGTAACACCTGAATATAATATATATATATATATATATATATATATATATATATATATATATATATATATATATATATATATATATATATATATATATATATATATATATATATATATATATATATATATATATATATATATATATATATATATATATATATATATATATATATGCAGTGGAACCTCTACTCACGAACGTATTTACATCCGAATTTTTCAACATCCGAAGTAAAATTCGAGCAAATTTTTGACTCTACACCCGAATTTTATTTCGACACACGAAGTAAGCAATTTTCGTCGTACCGTTTGTATCCAAATTTCTCGACAGGCGAAGTACAATTCGAACACATTCCTACTCTACACCCGAATGTTTTTTTCAACACCCGAAGTAAACAATACTCGAATGCGTAGTCGGTGCTCATAGCGCCTGAAATGTTTTTTATTTCCGCCGATAGATGGCTGCACTTTGACCTCGAAGGGACCCTCAATTAGCGCGGCTCGGGTCAGTCCTCTATTCTCGTCGGCTTCTTGCGGTTGTGCCCTGTGCGTTCTGCTATTAACTGTGTTTTAGTCGGGATTTTTTACATGCATCCTTTAACGGCAATTTACGTAAAGTATGAGTCGTAAAAGGCTTAGTTTTGCAAGAGGTAGTGGTAGTGGTGAGAAAGGGAAGAAGGAAATGCTTTCTTTAGACGTAAAGCAGGAAATTATTGAAAAACATGAGCGTGGCGTCCGCGTAAGCGAGTTGGCCGTAATATGTCGACGATCTCGACAATCCTTAAACAGAAGGAAGCTATTAAAGCAGTGAAACCTTCTAAGGGGATCACCATTATTTCAAAACGCCGTAGCCCTATCATAGAAGAGATGGATCGACTTCTGATATTGTGGATCAAGGACAGAGAGATCGTTGGCGACAGCATCACCGAAACCATCATCTGGGAGAAGGCGCACACCATCTTTACGGACTTGAAGGAGGAGAGCTTTGGGGGTTATGCTGGGGAGAGTTCAACCGAACCTTCCTCGGGTGATTTCAAGGCATCTCGTGGCTGGTTTGAGAAATTTAAGAAACGGTCCGGGATTCATTCAGTTGTTCTCTATGGAGAGGCTGCTAGTGCGGATACAAAGGCTGCAGCTGACTTTGTCAAGAACTTCGAAAGGATGGTGCTGGAAGAAGGCTACGTAGAGCAGCAAGTGTTTAATTGTGATGAAACCGGGCTGTTTTGGAAGAAGATGCCCAGTCGAACCTACATCACCGCCGAAGAGAAGAAATTGCCTGGGCATAAGCCAATTAAGGATCGGTTGACTTTTGCCCTATGTGCCAACGCTAGCGGGGACTTTAAAGTCAAGCCCTTACTGGTTTACCATTCCAAAAACCCTAGGGCCTTTAAGGCACACAACGTCAATAAGGACCATCTTCATGTTTTCTGGCGATTCAACTCGAAGGCCTGGGTCACTAGGCAGTTCTTTGTGCAATAAGTTAACCAAGTTTTTGACCCTTTTGTGAAGAAGTATCTTCATGAACAGAAATTGCCTTTAAAGTGCCTGCTATGCCTTGACAATGCACCCGCTCACCCCCCCCCCCCCCCCGGACTTGAAGATGATATCTTTGATGAATTTAAGTTCATAAAGGTGCTGTATCTTCTACCGAATACCACCTCTATCCTCCAGCCCATGGACCAGCAAGTCATCTCTAATTTTCAGAAGCTGTACACCAAGCGCTTATTTAAGCAGTGCTTTAATGTCACGCAAAGCACCAACTTAACTTTGCGTGAATTTTAGAGGAGCCACTTCAACATCGTGCACTGCTTGAAGATCTTAGATCAGGCTTGGGTGGGATTAACTTGACGGACCCTCAATTCTGCCTGGAAGAAGCTGTGGCCTGATGCAGTTTCTTCCCGAGATTTCTAAGGTTTTGACCCCCAACCTGATCCCGTGGTGGGTGCAGCGGAAGATGTAGAGGAAATCGTCTCACTTGGCAAGTCCATGGGTCTGGAGGTCGACGCAGATGACGTTACGGAACTCATTGCCGAACATCATGAGGAACTTACCACAGATGAGCTCAAAGAACTCCATGCTATGTCTGAGCACATGAGTGATGACGAGGAAGGGAGCGAGGAGTTAGAACATGTGTTAGGTTCGCCGCATATAAAAGAGGTGTTAGGAAAACATCAAGACGTGGTCGACTTTATCGACAAATACCACCCAAAAAAATTGCAGATTTGTCGTGAAGTTTCGCAGTTCGATGATGTTTGCCTAACTCACCTCTGAAACATTCTGAAAAGCCATACCAAGCAACTATCTATAGATAATTTCTTTAAAAAAACTACGAAGCGAACTCGTGATGAAGATGATGTAAGTGATTTGAAGAAAATGGCAAAGAGGGAAACTGAAGAAAATGAAACAAAGAAAACAGCAAAGAGTGAAGCGAAAGAAATTCAATCAATTTTAAGTGTAGAGAGTGAAAGTGATTAAAATTAATCATCAAAAAGAATAAAAAGAAAATGTAAAAAAAATATAAAATAAAAAAAAAAAAAGATAAGCTAAGTTATGTTAAAGTTCACTTATTGTAAGTTAAAATAAGTTACGGTAGAGTACGTTTATCGTAGTTAACCTCTCTACCTCCTCGCCGCCCATCCGTCTCCTCTCTCCGTAGCAAGACCAACAACACCTGCGCTGGAGTTTCTAAGGTAAAGTGACGCTAAAAACATGTTTTTTATTTATCATTTTTAGCTAATTCTTCTTATTTAAATGTCTATTATCTAATTTAGTGTGCATTATTCTAATGGGAAATTATGTGTAGTAGTTTATTAAGAGGTTATCATAGGTTCTGGAACGGATGAAATTCGTATGTAGAGGTACCACTGTGTATATATATATATCTATATATATATATATATATATATATATATATATATATATATATATATATATATATATATATATATATATATATATATATATATATATATATATATATATATATATATATATATATATATATATATATATATATATATATATATATATATATATATATATATATATATATATATATATATATATATATATATATATATATATATATATATATATATATATATATATATATATATATATATATATATATATATATATATATATACATACACATATATATATATATATATATATATATATATATATATATATATATATATATATATATATATATATATATATATATATATATATATATATATGTATATATATATTTGTGTGTACATATATATATATATATATATATATATATATATATATATATATATATATATATATATATATATATATATATATATATATATATATATATATATATATATATATATATATATATATATATAACGGATTTTGAGCGAAGCGAAAAATCTATTTTTGGGTGAGATGGCCATGTCGTCCTGATGGAAGTTCCTATAGGGTAGATTCCTAGGGTATATTACAACTACGGCGATATTTCCAGAGAATTTACCTTAAGGTACCCAGAATTCTAACTCCTGGAGCGAATATCCCTAATGAAAGGGATATCGCGACATATCAAAGGACATATTCTTGACACGCCACATGGCAATCTGCACCCCAAACAGAGATAACACATCGGAGGAGTCAATTGGCAAGAAAACGAAAACGAGAAAGAAAAAGGGGGAGCCGCTCCCAATGCTCCCTCTTCTCCCGTTTCGTAAGCGTGCCTGGAGCCAATCCTAGCGCCATCTGTAATCCTTGTAGCGATACACGAGATGCTACCGATATTGTATGTAGGGAGGGGACCTACAGCTCTTTCATAGAAAGGGAAGGGCGGGTCCATCAGGACGATATGGCCATCTCACCCAAACCATCATCTGGGAGAAGGCGCACGCCATCTTTACGGACTTGAAGGAGGAGAGCTCTGGGGGTGATGCTGGGGAGAGTTCAACCGAACCTTCCTCAGGTGATTTCAAGGCATCTCGTGGCTGGTTTGAGAAATTTAAGAAACGGTCCGGGATTCATTCAGTTGTTCTCCATGGAGAGGCTGCTAGTGCGGATACAAAGGCTGCAGCTGACTTTGTCAAGAACTTCGAAAGGATGGTGCTGGAAGAAGGCTACGTAGAGCAGCAAGTGTTTAATTGTGATGAAACCGGGCTGTTTTGAAAGAAGATGCCCAGTCGAACCTACATCACCGCCGAAGAGAAGAAATTGCCTGGGCATAAGCCAATGAAGGATCGGTTGACTTTTGCCCTATGTGCCAACGCTAGCGGGGACTTTAAAGTCAAGCCCTTACTGGTTTACCATTCCAAAAACCCTAGGGCCTTTAAGGCACACAACGTCAATAAGGACCATCTTCATGTTTTCTGGCGATCCAACTCGAAGGCCTGGGTCACTAGGCAGTTCTTTGTGCAATAAGTTAACCAAGTTTTTGACCCTTTTGTGAAGAAGTATCTTCATGAACAGAAATTGCCTTTAAAGTGCCTGCTATGCCTTGACAATGCACCCACTCACCCCCCCCCCTCCCCGGACTTGAAGATGATATCTTTGATGAATTTAAGTTCATAAAGGTACTGTATCTTCTACCGAATATCACCTCTATCCTCCAGCCCATGGACCAGCAAGTCATCTCTAATTTTCAGAAGCTGTACACCAAGCGCTTATTTAAGCAGTGCTTTAATGTCACGCAAAGCACCAACTTAACTTTGCGTGAATTTTAGAGGAGCCACTTCAACATCGTGCACTGCTTGAAGATCTTAGATCAGGCTTGGGTGGGATTAACTTGACGGACCCTCAATTCTGCCTGGAAGAAGCTGTGGCCTGATGCAGTTTCTTCCCGATATTTCTAAGGTTTTGACCCCAACCCTGATCCCGTGGTGGGTGCAGCGGAAGATGTAGAGGAAATCGTCTCACTTGGCAAGTCCATGGGTCTGGAGGTCGACGCAGATGACGTTACGGAACTCGTCGCCAAACATCATGAGGAACTTACCACAGATGAGCTCAAAGAACTCCATGCTATGTCTGAGCACGTGAGTGATGACGAGGAAGGGAGCGAGGAGTTAGAACATGTGTTAGGTTCGCCGCATATGAAAGAGGTGTTAGGAAAACATCAAGACGTAGTCGACTTTATTGACAAAAACCACCCAAAAAAATTGCAGGTTTGTCGTGAAGTTTCGCAGTTCGATGATGTTTGCCTAACTCACTTCCGAAACATTCTGAAAAGCCATACCAAGCAACTATCTATAGATAATTTCTTTAAAAAAACTACGAAGCGAACTCGTGATGAAGATGATGTAAGTGATTTGAAGAAAACGGCAAAGAGGGAAACTGAAGAAAATGAAACAAAGAAAACGGCAAAGAGTGAAGCGAAAGAAATTCAATCAATTTTAAGTGTAGAGAGTGAAAGTGATTAAAATTAATCATCAAAAAGAATAAAAAGAAAATGTAAAAAAAATATAAAATATAAAAATAAAAAAAAAAGATAAGCTAAGTTATGTTAAAGTTCACTTATTGTAAGTTAAAATAAGTTACGGTAGTGTACGTTTATCGTAGTTAACCTCTCTACCTCCTCACCGCCCATCCGTCTCCTCTCTGCGTAGCAAGACCAACAACACCTGCGCTGGAGTTTCTAAGGTAAAGTGACCCTAAAAACGCGTTTTTTATTTATCATTTTTAGCTAATTCTTCTTATTTAAATGTCTATTATCTAATTTAGTGTGCATTATTCTAATGGGAAATTATGTGTAGTAGTTTATTAAGAGGTTATCATAGGTTCTGGAACGGATTAAATTGTAGAGGTACCACTGTGTATATATATATATATATATATAGATATATATATATATATATATATATATATATATATATATATATATATATATATATATATATATATATATATATATATATATATATATATATATATATATATATATATATATATATATATATATATATATATATATATATATATATATATATATATATATATATATATATATATATATATATATATATATATATATATATATATATATATATATATATATATATATATATATATATATATATATATATATATATATATATATATATATATATATATATATATATATATATATATATATATATATATACCGTATATATATATATATATATATATATATATATATATATATATATATATATATATATATATATATATATATATATATATATATATATATATATATATATATATATAATATATATATATATATATATATATATATATATATATATATATATATATATATATATATATATATATATAACGGATTTTGAGCGAAGCGAAAAATCTATTTTTGGGTGAGATGGCCATGTCGTCCTGATGGAAGTTCCTATAGGGTAGATTCCTAGGGTATATTACAACTACGGCGATATTTCCAGAGAATTTACCTTAAGGTACCCAGAATTCTAACTCCTGGAGTGAATATCCCTAATGAAAGGGATATCGCGTCATATCAAAGGACGTATTCTTGACACGCCACATGGCAATCTGCACCCCAAACAGAGATAACACATTGGAGGAGTCAACTGGTAAGAAAACGAAAACGAGAAAGAAAAAGGGGGAGCCGCTCCCAAGGCTCCCTCTTCTCCCGTTTCGTAAGCGTGCCTGGAGCCAATCCTAGCGCCATCTGTAATCCTTGTAGCGATACACGAGATGCTACCGATATTGTATGTAGGGAGGGGTCCTACAGCTCTTTCATAGAAAGGGAAGGGCGGGTCCATCAGGACGACATGGCCATCTCACCCAAAAATAGATTTTTCGCTTCGCTCAAAATCTGTTTTTTGGGCTCAAGCCATGTCGTCTTGATGGAAGTATACCAGAGCATTACTGTATCTGTGGATTCTCAGAACGTGCCGTACTCCCTGGAGGTAATTTTTCCCGGTCGTCTAGACCTAGAGACCTAAGATGTTACCGTTATACATCTTTTCAACTAACCATAAACCATGTTAGAGCTTCCTGCCCCCTACATGGAAGAGTCCTACTAGACCCTGGAAAAGTCTCGAAGAATACATATACCTATGTATGAATACCAGGCAAGCCAATATTGTGGTCTCACCCTACATTAAGTAAAGCATAGTTTGTAAAGAACCACTGCGTCAATATGAAATATCGACCAGTTCTCCGCACAATACTTGTATTGGACAAAGGTTTATATCTGCATAGGAGGAAACTTGTAAATCCCCCATCGTCCCCTTATGGGATGGAGTCCTCCCATTAAGGGTAAGCATAAACCAATGCAACATAGCTTGCATAAAGGAACAATCTATTAGAATTATCCGAGATAAAGTACATAGAATGAATGCTCAATTATACCAATAAATTGACACAGATGAAGGAGACGCAAGGTTCTCAAGAACAAGTTTATTGACAGACAATAAATAAACAGGATAACAACAATATATATATATATATATATATATATATATATATATATATATATATATATATATATATATATATATATATATATATATATATATATATATATATATATATATATATATATATATATATATATATATATATATATATATATATATATATATATATATATATATATATATATATATATATATAAGAAGAGGATAACCCAAAACTTTAAGCATAAGTATGATAGTAAACAGAACTTGTTTATCTGAAAGAAAAAACATTATTGCCACTTTAAAGATACCGAGGTATCAAAGTCATAAAAGTCTGTATTACAAATCAATCACATTAGCGTTAGAAACTCTCGGCACACATGTCTGCACTTAGGCTAGGTTCACCTTTGGAAACGGAACAGTCTAGGTGGGAAACTCAGTGCCCTCACTTAGTTTGTAGTACAGTATGTAACTACACACTCACCCTGGAATTAATCATCCTAATTAAAACCACTGTTCCTCGCAGAGTTAAACAGTAGGGTTAACACCGCGACCCACTGCTACCACAGTTCTCTTTAGTTCCTCTACTTGCTTCGCATAGTGGCGAAAGAACACTCTAGAAGACTTCCAGCCAGTGTATGAACGGAGATGTTCAAAATCCATACAATTAAAGAAATTTAAAGATGAGGCAACTTTCCTCAGAACGTGACCTGCGGGTGTACTGTCAGGATCCGCTCTGCGAATAAAATATGGTATTTTCGCCCTGAGTTGATTCAGAGATAAATTTGATCCTGATGTTTCTCCCCTGAATAGTTGACCACCCTAGATGTCTGAAGTTCTAGGAAGATAGACCTTTAGGCATGCTACTGGACAAAGAGATGCATCTTCTTTCAGAGGGCAGATTCTCCAGGGACCCCACCTGTTGGTGGGTAACTCATTCTTGGCAAGAAACGTAGGATCCGAAAACAGGTTCAGTTCTCCCCCATCCAGGAACTGAACACGACCTCCCTCTCTCGAGAGGGCTACAATCTCACTAACCCTGGCCCCGGACGCGAGTGCAAATAGGAAAATAACTTTTTGGGTCAAATCCTTTAACGCACACACCTCATTGCTCAACAGAGAAGTGAAATGAAGAACTTTGTCTAAAGACCATGAAATGGGCTTTGGAGGTGCTGAAGGTCTGAGCCTAGCGCAGGCTTTCGGAACTTTATTAAAGATCTCATTACCGAGGTCGACTTGGAAGGCATATAGAATAGGTCTTGTCAAAGCAGACTTACACGCTGAAATCGTGTTAGCTGCCAACCCTTGACCATGGAGGTGGATGAAGAAAGATATGTAGAAGTCTGTCGAGATCTCCTGCGGATTCTTCGCCTTGACAATGGCCATCCATTTTCTCCAAGATGACTCATATTGCCTTCTAGTAGATTTGCACTTATATTCCTCTAGTAAGTCTATGCTGGCTTTCGAAATCCCGAAACGCTTTCTCACCGCTAGGGAGAGAAAACCATGAGCTGCAGGGTCTGGGTTTTCTGTAATGAAGTGCAGACAGTCGACTTCTGGACTCGGTGGGTCAGAACAGGATTTGGTAGCGGTAGAAACTTCAACCGTAGTTCCAATGCCAGGGGGAACCACACGCTGTTCGGCCACTTGTGGGCCACTATTGCCGCTACCCCCTTGAAGGATCTCAGTTTGTTGAGGACCCTCAACAGAAGGTTGTGAGGAGTGAACAGATAAATCCTGGACCATCTGTTCCAGTCGAGGGGCATTGCGTCCACTGCTTCCGCTAAGGGGTCCTCGTACGGGGACACGTACAGGGGCAACTTTTTGTTGTCTTTCGTCACAATGAGGTCTATCTGCAGTTCTGGGACTTGATTCAGAATGAAGGAGAATGATCCTGCGTCTAAGGACCATTCCGACTCTATTGGTGTGAACCTAGATAGAGCGTCCGCTGTCACATTGCGGACTCCTTGAAGGTGAACTGCCGACAGGTACAACTTCTTCTTTTCCGCCAATCGGAAGATGGCCAACATCACCTGGTTGAGAGGTGGTGACCTCGATCCTTGTCGATTCAAGCATCTCACAACTACCTCGCTGTCCATCACCAACCTTATGTGGATCGAGTGACGCGGGGAGACTTTCTTTAAGGTAAGGAGCACTGCCATAGCTTCTAGAAAGTTTATGTGAAAGGTCTTGAATAGCTTGGACCAAGTCCCCTGGACTTTTTTCCGATGAGAGTGACCTCCCCATCCCTCCTTCGAGGCGTCTGAGTGAATCGTCACCGACGGGGGAGGTGGCTGAAGAAGAACCAACTTCTTTAGATGTCTGGCTTGGGACCAAGGCCTGAGAAGAGTACGTAGCCGAAGCGGAACTGGTCTTCTCAGATCTCTTCGCGCGTTTAATGCATAACTTCTCCAAACTCCGGTTGCATCCTTTAGCTGTGCTCTTAGCACCGGGTCTGTCACCGAAGCAAACTGGAGAGAACCCAGTACCCTCTCCTGTTCGCGTCTTGATATCCTTTCGGAATCTAGAAGTCTCTTGACAGAACCCGCTATCTCCTTCCTTTTCTTCGCCGGGATGGAGAAACGGTGTGACATTAGGTCCCAGTGGATTCCCAGTCACTGGAACTTTTGAGATGGAGAAAGTCGAGACTTTTTTCTGTTGATCTTGAAGCCTAGATACTCTAGGAACTGGATCACTTGACTGGAAGCTTGCAAGCATTCTGTCTCGGATGCTGCCCACACCAGCCAGTCGTCCAGGTAGGCTACTACCTGAATTCCCTTTAGGCGTAATTGTTTGAGAGCTACGCTCGTAAGCTTCGTGAAGATCCTTGGGGCTATATTTAGCCCGAATTGCTTGGCGCTGAAGGCGTATAGTCTTCGTTGTAGCTTGAACCCTAGGTAGGGGGAGAGTCGACGGTTGATTGGGACGTGCCAATAGGCGTCTGACAAGTCTATGGAGATGGAGTATGCCCTCTTGGGCAGTAAAGTCCTTATGTGTAGCAGTGTTAGCATCTTGAACTTGCAATTCACTATGAACTTGTTGAGTGGCGATAAGTCCAGAATGACTCTGAGTTTTTCCGAGTCTTTCTTGGGAACACGAAACAGCCTCCCTTGGAATTTGATGAACTTCACCCTTCGGATCACTTTTTTCTCCAACAGTTCTTGGACGTACTCCTCCAGAACGGGGGTGGAGTGTTGGAAAAACCGAGGGCACGGGGGTGGAGTGCTGTACCAGCTCCAGCCCAGTCCGTTCTTGAGTAGGCTGTGGGCCCAGGGAAGGAAGGTCCACCGATCCCGAAAATTCTGAAGTCTCCCTCCTACCTGCATCATCTCACTTGGACTGCCGTCCTGAGGTCTTGCCTCCCTGACCGCGACCACCCCTGAATCCCCTTCCCCTTGAGGGGCGCCTAGACGAGCCTCTGGCTGCCCCCCAAGTTTTGCTCGAAAGGAAGTTGACTGCCCTTCGAACGTTGGGGTGAATGCCGTGGATTGTGTCGACACGGCCTTGGGTACCCACTGAAATGTGGTCGGGGTTCATGCCACCATCTGGGGCACTGAAGGCAATGGCAATTGCAGTTGCTGTTGCTGGCTAAGTGGCTTGGCTGGCCGATACGGTAGCCTAGTCCTCATAGTTTTCCTCTTTCGTTGAGGACCCTCATTCGGGGAAGACTTTCTTTTGATAGCCAGGCCCCACTTCTGGAGAAGGTTTCTATTCCCCGTGGCGGCCTTATCAACAACTTATTTGACCAATTCGGTAGGGAAAAGGTCTTTGCCCCAAATATTGGAGGAGATTAGTTTCCTTGGCTCGTGCCTCACCGTAGCCGAGGTGAACACGAACTCCCTACAAGCTCTCCTCGCCCTGACGAAGCTATAAAGATCCTTCGTCACTGTGGCCAGATGAGTCTTAGCCACTACCATGAACATTTCATGGACCTTGGGGTCACTTGCCATCGTCTCAAGAGTAGTCTGAAGAAACATTGAGGCAGTCAGTCTTTCTTTTGTCTCGAGCTCTCTCCGCAAAAGAAAGTCAGACAGCTTAGAGAGGTCCTCGCCGAACTGACGTCCGGCAATATCAGCCTCCAACTTCCCAACTGAGAAGGTAAGATGGACGTCCTTCCAGTCTTTGTGGTCCATAGGCAGGGCCAGCGACAAGAGTTTACACTCCTCCCAAG
>NC_090733.1:39385308-39397808 GCF_036898095.1 Palaemon carinicauda
TCGCCAGGCACACTACTAACGCATCATAACAGAATTTCTAAATAAACTAAGAAGCTAATATTTAAGCACAAAGGGGCCGGGAACGTCGCTCTTGCTAACAAATAAATCCTATTCTAGCGAGCGACAGCATCCATGATGCCTCCAGCAGGCAACAGCTCTTGTATCAAAGATAACTCTTTTAATACTTTAATTTTAACCAAGAGCCTACATTTATACATAAAAGAAATAGTACTCAACTTATCCGAGCAGAAGAAGTTGGAGAAAGCATTATTACACGAGAAATTCCAAGATTTGGTAGAAAACAGATAACAAAACACCGAGTCGTAGAGCTACGCAAAAAGGAATACAGATGGCGCCGCGAGCGGCGCAGGGCACGCTTTCGAAACGGGGAGGAGAGATGCCTTACGAACGGCTCCCCCCTTTCTTATCGTTTTCGTTTTCTTGCCATTTGACCCCTACGAAGTGTTAACTCTATTCGGGGTATAGATTGCTATGAGGCGTGTCAAGAATACGTCCACTGATATTTACGATATCCCTAAGGTCTTTTTTAGGGATACTCGCTCCAGGAGTTAGAATTCTGGGTACCTGAAGGTAAATTCTCTGGGAATATCGCCGTAGTTGTAATATACCCTAGGAAGCTGCCTTTAAAGAACTTCCATCAGGACGACATGGCTTGAGCCCAAAAATATATATATATATATGTATATATATATATATATATATATATGTATATACACAGATATATATATATATATATATATGTATATATATATATATATATATACAGCTATGTGTATATATACATATATATATATATATATATATTTTGGGCTCAAGCCATGTCGTCCTGATGGAAGTTCCTATAGGGTAGCTTCCTAGGGTATATTACAACTACGGCGATATTCCCAGAGAATTTACATTAAGGTACCAGAATTCTAACTCCTGGAGCGAGTATCCCTCGTGAAAGGGATATCGCGACATATCAGAGGACGTATTCTAGACACGTCACATGGCAATCTACATCCTGGACAGAGATTTCGTCTCGTAGGAGGTGATTGACGGGATACGAATTCGGGAAAGAAAAAGGCTTCCCTATCCCCCGATTCGTATGCGTGCCTGGCGCCAATCCTGGCGCCATCTGCATTCCTTTTTGCGTAGCTTAAAAACTCGGTGTTTTTTTCCTGTTTTTCTCGCAAATCTTGGATTTATTCGACTTTTCATGGCTTCTTCGTCTTCGTCGGCCTCTGATAAGTTGAGTATAGTGTCTGTTATGTATAAATGTAGGCTCTTGGTAAAATTTTGAGTGATTAATAGGATTAATCTTTGATACAAGAGCCGTAGCCTACCAGAGGTGTCCTGGACACTGTCGCTCGCTAGGGTATAAATTAGTTAGTCAGAGCGACATTCCTGGTTGTTTTGCTTTAATAAATTTTAGCTATTTAGCATTACATAGGATTTTCTTTCTTGCTTAGTATTATTTGGCGGAGTATTCGCCATTCTGGCCTACGCTAGGCCATGTAGCCTAGTCGTTTGGTCCTAGTACTTCATGCATGATTTTGGTTTTTCCGAGTATAATTAAAATTTCATTGAAGCTTTAGGCTATATTTTATACATTTTAGACTGTGTGGAATATTTCCAAGATTGTATACGTGTGAGTTTCGGTGAATTAGGTAATCGATTCTCTTGGTGCCTAGGCTAATTGCTTATGGAGCCTTAGTATACTTTATCATACTCCCCGGTTGCTTTCTTTTCTTCGGAGAAGGTATGCAATCCCTTTCCCTCTGTTTAAGCCTTTTCCCTAAGAATTTATTTTCGATAAAACTATACTAGGGTGTTACTGTACCTTCCTGTTCCTGTAGTTATGGTTCAAGAGGGACAGAACAACAGAGTTTTTAGTCTGAGTCTGTGTTGTCTGGCTTGGGGCAGAATCCCCCTCGCTGACCTAACACATACAAAGGGAGCTTAGCTCCCTTAGGTCACTACCGAAGGTTTCTGTAGTTATGATTCCTTCTTTTGTGATCTACCAGACTAGTCCTGTTGCTGTTCTCGGGGGAGGATAAGTTCTTCCCTTGGGAGTAGCAACGCCTTCCTTGCTTTGGTGCTGTGGAAGCTGGCAAGTATTGCTGGCCTTTCCCCTTAGATCTCCCTTAGGCTAAGATAAGTTTCTTGGCTGCGGGTGATCTGTCACTAAAGCAAGGTTGGCAGGACCCTCTTGTCCCTTCCACCTCTATCTCCGTAATGGCCTAGCCATTACTGTACTGTACCTTGCCGGCCTGTACGTCGTTCTACTTCTGGACCTAGTATAAGGTTGGGATGTGGAATTGACTCAGCCCATTGCCGGCCGGCAGAGCTGCTGGCCGGCAAGGGTCTTATGTTTTCGAGTGCTGCCCGGACCTCTCTTGGTCCCTCATCCACGCCTGCCGGCAGAGCCGGACGGCATTGGTCAAGGAAGCCTGAATTAGTTTCTCCCCTTTCTTATATGCACTCTTTCGGTTGCCGGGCTTGGAGGTTGTGTACACTCTTATCCCGGCATCCATTCTATTTTTCTTCTAGTGCTGTACCTGTCCCGGCTGCCGGCCTATGAGGCCGGCAGCCGGGCAGGTGTAGTCCTCTGGTTCTTTTGCTGCCGGCTGGCATCGGTCTTGTACCTTTGCCCGGCCGGCTTATGTCAGTCCTTGTCTGCCGGTCACCAAGAGTGTGGCCGGCAGCTGGGTACTACCTTTTGTAGTTGCTGGCCGGCAGCCATTGCCGGCCAACACTGGCTGTTACCGGCCGGCAGTTGCTGCCGACCGGCACAGGCATTTGAACCAGAGTGCTGCCGCCCTATAGCTGTTAAGTAGTATACTTTAAAGCTAGTTGTGGTGTGTGCCGGCCGGCAAAGGCAGGCCGGCACACATCCCCCTATACTGTACTAGTATTCTTCTGTATAGCATATACAGTAAGAAGAAAACTATAGTAAAGGTTTTGGTACAGCACTGTATCTTCTAACAATATTGTGTTTTCTTGCATCCCTTTGCTGTTGCCCTCAGATAGGAAGCTGAGTTCTTCCCTGTCTATTATCCAGGATTTTAAAATCATTGCTTAGGTGTGAGCTCCACCTGTTTCCTCTGGAAACCTTGCATTGGTTACTCTAGAAGAGATAAACCATTTTTGATTTTATTATCTGGAAGGCTGCAACAATGTGTTGTGAGGGAAACACAAGTGTGTGTCTTTCCTTTCTGAATTGTTATGCTATACTATGCATATCCAGTGATACATAGTTCACTTGATACTCATGGAAATTTCTTCTCTTTACAGAAGGACACTCCCGAAGTGGGGAAGTGCTTTCTGCAATATCAGCAGCAAGAACCTCTGCGGACATGAGTTTTGTAGGAGACACGCAGCATACGCTGTCTCCAAGGATGATCTCCGGTATTGGGACCCTCAGGTATGTACTGTGTGCACTAACCTGATTAATGAGACATTTAAATAGCTAGGAAGAAGCTTCGTACCTGGGTAAGGGGCTTCCAAAAGAACACTTCTGGCCCTTATCTTCCAAGTGAGAAGATGAGGGCGTATCTTTTCCCTAAGGCATCAGCTGATGCAGTGATTCCCCAGCCTCAAGAGGAGATCCCCTAAGTTCAGATCCAGGTGGATGCTGAAATCGCGGTCGCGATGCAAGACATCCAGCTAAATGACAGGATGTCTGATGTGAACGGGTGTCAGGAGGAAGACCTCCTGGCAGAAGCCCAGGATGAAGTTCAAGCCCCTCTACATCGGCCGGTCTCCCAGTAGAGCTGGGACAGGCCCTCTCTTCTATTGTTGGAATGATCCAACAAATGCAGAAGGAGAATCAGGAGAAGGCGGCTGCAATGGAACTGTGAATGCAGTGCCTTGCAGAATCACATGGGCCCCAGAAAAAGCTCAATGTGAAAGACCTTCCCTTGTGCTCAGATGCTAACCCATGGAGGTATGCTGAGCACATGCCGATGACGACTGGAAAGATCGTCATCTCGGATAAGCTGGGCTCAGTTCCCCTGGAGGGTGGAATTCTGGCCCAGCAAGGCATCATATCCGGACTGTTATGTCCGGCTGAGGAAGGAACCAGCTTCAAAGGAGGAGACAGAGCCGAAGGAGGTCATAGTGATGGACCATGCTAAGGCTCAAGCTCTACTTTCATCCTCGATGAAAGAGAGGGGCTTCTCTAACTCAAAGGTAGCTGCATTGAATAGGAAGCTCCCTTCCTTTGTGTCCTCGCCTACTAGAGCCTTCCCCCTTTTACAGAAAGGGTTTCAGGCTGTACTAAAAGCAATCGAGGCCGGCAAGTCTTGCCCCTCCCTAGAGGAGTGTAAACCCTTGTCGCTGGCCCTGCCTATGGACCACAAAGACTGGAAGGACGTCCATCTTACGTTCTCAGTGGGAAAGTTGGAGGCTGATATTGCCGGACGTCAGTTCGGCAAGGACCTCCCTAAGCTGTCTGACTTTCTTTTGCGAAGTGAGTTCGATACAAAAGAAAGACTGACTGCCTCAATGTCTCTTCAGACTACTCTCGAGACGATGGCAAGTGACCCCAAGGTCCATGAAATGTTCATGGTAGTGGCCAAGCCTCATCTGGCCACAGTGACGAAGGACCTTTATGGCTTTGTCAAGGCAAGGAGAGCTTGTAGGGAGTTCGTGTTTACCTCGGCTACGGTGAGGCACGAGCTAAAGAAACTAATCTCCTCCAACATTTGGGGAAAAGACCTTTTTCCCTACCGACTTGGTCAAAGAAGTTGTTGATAAAGCCGCCTTGGAGAATAGAAACCTTCTCCAGAAGTGGGGCCTGGCTATCAAAAGAAAGTCTTCCCCGGATGAGGGTCCTCAACCAAAGAGGAAGACTATGAGGACTAGGCTACCGTCTCGGCCAGCCAAGCCTCTTAGACAACAACAGCAACTGCAATTGCCATTGCCCCCAGTGCCCCAGATCGTGGCACAAACCCCGACCACCTTTCAGTGGGTACCCCAGGCCGTGTCGACACAGTCCACGGCATTCACCCCAGTGTTCGAAGGGCAGTCTACTTCCTTTCGAGCAAAGCCTAGAGGAGCAGCCAGAGGCTCGTCTAGACGCCCCTCAAGGGGAAGGGGATTCAGGGGTGGTCGTGGTCAGGAAGGCAAGACCTCAGGACGGCAGTCCAAGTGAGGTGATACCGGTAGGAGGGAGACTTCTGAAATTTCGGGATCGGTGGACCTTCGATCCCTGGGCCCACAGCCTACTCAAGAATGGACTGGGCGGGAGCTGGTACAGCACTCCACCCCCGTACCTTCGGTTTTTCCAACACTCCACCCCCGTTATGGAGGAGTACGTTCAAGAACGGTTGGAGAAAAAGGGTGAAGCCCATCAATTTCTAAGGGAGGCTGTTTTGTGTTCCCAAGAAAGACTCGGAAAAGCTCAGAGTCATTCTGGACTTGTCGCCACTTAACAAGTTCATAGTGAATTGCAAATTCAAAATGAACACATAAGGACCTTACTGCCCAAGAGGGCATATTCCGTCTCTATAGACTTGTCAGACGCCTACTGGCACATTCCAATTAGCCATCGACTCTCCCCCTACCTAGGGTTCAGGCTACAACGAAGACTATACGCCTTCGGAGCCATGCCATTCGGGCTAAACATAGCCCCAAGGTTTTTTACGAAGCTTGCGAGCGTAGCTCTCAAACAATTTCGCCTAAAGGGAATTCAGGTAGTAGCCTACCTGGACGACTGGTTGGTGTGGGCAGCATCCGAGACAGAATGCTTGCAAGCTTCCAGTCAAGTGATCCAGTTCCTAGAGTACCTAGGCTTCAAGATCAACAGAAAAAGTCTCGACTTTCTCCATCTCAAAAGTTCCAGTGGCTAAGATCCACTGGGACCTTTTGTCACACCGTTTCTCCACCCCGGCGAAGAAAAGGAAGGAGATAGCGGGTTCTGTCAAGAGACTTCAAGATTCCGAAAGGATATCAAGACACGAGCAGGAGAGAGTACTGCGCTCTCTCCAGTTTGCTTCGGTGACAGACCCAGTGCTAAGAGCACAGCTAAAGGATGCAATCGGAGTTTGGAGAAGTTATGCATCAAACGCGTGAAGAGATCTGAGAAGACCAGCCGCTTCGGCTAAGTACTCTTCTCAGGCCTTGGTCCCAAGCCAGACATCTAAAGAAGTCAGGTTCTTCTTCAGCCACCTCCCCCGTCGGTGACGATTCACTCAGACGCCTCGAAGGAGGGATGGGGAGGTCACTCTTATCGGAAAAAAGTCCAGGGGACTTGGTCCAGGCTATTCAAGACCTTTCTCATAAAACTTTCTAGAAGCTAGGGCAGTGCTCCTTACCTTAAAGAAAGTCTCCCCGCGTCATTAGTTCCACATAAAGTGGTAATAGACAGCGAGGTAGTTGTGAGATACTTGAATCGACAAGGATCGAGGTCACCACCTCTCAACCAGGTGATGTTGGCCGTCTTCCGATTGGCGGAAAAGAAGAAGTGGTACCTGTTGGCAGTTCACCTTCAAGGAGTCCGCAATGTGACAGCGGACGCTCTATCCAGGTTGACACCGATAAAGTCGGAATGGTCCTTAGACGCAGGATCATTCTCCTTCATTCTGAATCAGTCCCAGAACTGCAGATAGACCTCTTTGCGACGAAAGACAACAAGAAGTTGCCCCTGTACGTGCCCCGTACGAGGACCCCTTAGCGGAAGCAGTGGACGCGATGTCCCTCTACTGGAACAGATGGTCCAAGATTTATCTGTTCCCTCCTCACAACCTTCTGTTGAGGGTCCTCAACAAACTGAGATCCTTCAAAGGGTAGCGGCAATAGTGGCCCACAAGTGGCCGAACAGCGTGTGGTTCCTCCTGGCATTGGAACTGTAGCTGAAGTTTGTACCACTACCAGATCCAGTTCTGACCCAGCGAGTCCAGAAGTCAACTGTCTGCGCTTCATTACAGAAAACCCGGACCCTGCAGTTCATGATTTTCTCTCCCTAGCGGTGAGAAAGCGTTTCGGGATTTCGAAAGCCAGTATAGACTTCCTTGAGGAATATAAATGCAAATCTACTAGAAGGCAATATGAGTCATCTTGGAGAAAATGGGTGGCCTTTTGTCAAGGCGAAGATTCCGCAGGAGATCTTGACAGACTTCTGCTTATCTTTTTTCCCCACCTCCATGGTCAAGGGTTGGCAGCGAACACGATTTCGGCGTGTAAGTCTGCTTTGACAAGACCCATTTTATATGCCTTCCAGGTCGACCTAGGTAACGAGATCTTTAATAAAGTCCCGAAAGCCTGTGCTAGGCTCAGACCTTCAGCACCTCCAAAGCCTATTTCATGGTCTTTAGACAAGTTCTTCATTTCGCTTCTCTGTTGAGCAATGAAGAGTGTGCGTTAAAGGATTTGACACAAAAATTATTTTCCTATTTTGCACTCGCGTCCGGGGCCAGGGTTAGTGAGATTGTAGCCTCTCGAGAGAGGCAGGTCGTGTTCAGTTCCTGGATGAGGAAGAACTGAACCTGTTTCCGGATCCTACGTTTCTCGCCAAGAGTGAGTTACCCACCAACAGGTGGGGTCCCTGGAGAATCTGCCCTCTGAAAGAAGATGCATCTCTATGTCCAGTAGAATGCCTAAAGGTCTATCTTCATAGAACTTCAGACTTCAAGGGTGGTCAACTATTCAGGGGAGAAACATCAGGCTCAAATTTATCTCTGAATCAACTCAGAGCGAAAATCACATATTTTATTCGCAGAGCGGATCCTGACAATACACCCGCAGGTCACGATCCGAGGAAAGTTGCCTCATTCTTAAATTTCTTTAATTGTATGGATTTTGAACATCTCCGTTCATACACTGGCTGGAAGTCTTCCAGAGTGTCCTTTCGCCACTATGCGAAGCAAGTAGAGGAACTTAAAGAGATCTGTGGTAGCAGTGGGTCGCGGTGTTAACCCTACTGTTTAACTCTGCGAGGAACAGTGGTCTTAATTGGGACGATTAATTCCAGGGTGAGTGTGTAGTTACATACTGTACTACAAACTAAGTGAGGGCACTGTGTTGCCCATCCAGACTGTTCCATTTCCGAAGGTGAACCTAGCATAAGTGCAGACATGTGTGCCGAGCGTTTCTAACGCTAATGTCATTGATTTGTAATACAGGCTTTTATGACTTTGATACCTCGGTATCTTAAAAGTGGCATCTAATGTTTTTTCTTTCAGACAAACAAGCTCTGTTTACTATCATACTTATGCTTAAAGTTTTGGGTTATCCTCTTCTTATATATATATATATATATATATATATATATATATATATATATAATTGTGGTTAACCTGTCTATTTATTGCCTGTCAATAATCTGGTTCTTGAGAACCTTGCGTCTCCTTCACCTGTGTCAATTTATTGGTATAATTGAGCATTCATTCTATGTACCTTATCTGGGATAATTCTAATAGAATTGTTCCTTTATGCAAGCTATGTTGCATTGGTTTTCCTCCTATGCGGATATAAAACCTTTGTCCAATACAAGTATTGTGCGGAAAACTGGTCGATATTTCATATTGACGCAGTGGTCCTTTACAAACTATGCTTTACTTAATATAGGGCGAGACCACTATATTAGCTTGCCTGGTATTCATACATAGATATATGTACTCTTCGAGACTTTTCCAGAGTCTAGTAGGACTCTTCCCTGTAGGGGGCAGGAAGCTCTAACATAGTTTATAGTTAGTTGAAAAGATGTATAACGGTAACATCTTAGGTCTCTAGGTCTAGTCGACCGGGAAAAAATTACCTCCGGGGAGTACGGCACGTTCTGAGAATCCACAGATACAGTAATGCTCTGGTACACTTCCATCAGGACGACATGGCTTGAGCCTAAAAAACGGATTTTGAGCGAAGCGAAAAATCTATTTTTGGGTGAGATGGCCATGTCGTCCTGATGGACCCGCCCTTGCCTTTCTAAGAAAGGGCTGTAGGACCCCTCCCTACATACAGTATCTGTAGCACCTCGTGTACGCTACAAGGAATACAGATGGCGCCAGGATTGGCGCCAGGCTCGCATACGAATCGGGGGATAGGGAAGCCTTGGGAGCGGCTCACCCTTTTTCTTTCCCGAATTCGTATCTCGTCAATCACCTCCTACGAGACGAAATCTCTGTCCAGGATGTAGATTGCCATGTGACGTGTCTAGAATACGTCCTCTGATATGTCGCGATATCCCTTTCACGAGGGATACTCGCTCCAGGAGTTAGAATTCTGGTACCTTAAGGTAAATTCTCTGGGAATATCGCCGTAGTTGTAATATACCCTAGGAAGCTACCCTATAGGAACTTCCATCAGGACGACATGGCCATCTCACCCAAAAATAGATTTTTCGCTTCGCTCAAAATCCGTTATATATATATACATAATAAGGCACGGTATGAAAGGGTTCTAGGACAAGTGCCCGACTTACAAGTGCCCGACGGGCACAAGCCCGACGGACATCTTCCCGACAGACATCTGCCCGAATGATCAGTGCCCGATGAACAAATACCCGATTAAGACAATTGCCCGATTAGGACATTTGCCCGATTATTTGATTGCTGTTATAAGGATTTAGTATGCACTTCCTCCGATTATCTTTTTTTATGGTAAATATTAAGAAGAGATAGTAAGAGATTTATACTGTTAGGCTGCTTAGGAAGATCATAGAGCGATATTTGCTCAAGTGTTTTACTGATAGTCTTAATTGGCAAGAAAGTCTCTCTCTCTCTCTCTCTCTCTCTCTCTCTCTCTCTCTCTCTCTCTCTCTCTCTCTCTTTCTACGCTTTAGATTTAGAATATATATGGTATATATATTTATTATTTTTCAATGGCTTCTCCGTACTTATTTACGAAAGCCTCTCTCAACGTCACTCTTTCTCTCTTCCTTTTCTTTTCTTACTATTTTGTATAGCATTATTTTTTTTTACTGACAGTATGAAAATTTTGTAAAATATTGAAGATTAGAAATCTGGAAAGTATTTTAAATTCAATTTTCTTTCAGGTGGAAGAGATTTATAACTGGGTTCCTTCTAACTCTAATTGACTTTTGGCTATTTGTTAAGTATTATATATCAGACGAAGTGGAGTAGTTACACCATAATTTTCCACTCCGTTGTGAGCTAAATGGTGGCTGTTATTCACCCGTTCTATGAAACCCCTACATTAACAAGGTATAATAAGACAGAAATAAAATGAACATGATTTATTTTTTTCATTTGTTGATACACAAGTATGTTATTGATAAAAAAGGCAATGGATCTAAATAGAAAAAAAAAATTAAATTGTGAGCTACTTTAGCAGTCTAAAGCGAAATTTTTCCCATAGGTACATCTGCCTCCAAATTTTACGGTACAGTTATATAGCAATGAGTAGTTTAAAGTAACTGTCCCTTTCTCTTTCAACTAAAAGAGCGGTTGTATATAAGTAAATATTCGCACAGTTTATCTAATCGGGCAATTGTCCTAATCGGGCAGTCTTCCTAATCGGACAACTGTCCCAATCGGGCTTTTGTCCTAATCATTCGGGCAGATGTCCATCGGCATGTGGCCGTCGGGCAATTGTCAGTCGGGCACTTGTCCTGATACCGTATAAAAGATAATTGAATTTAAGTTTACGATGTGTAGATGGCTATTAAATAAGAATGGTGGTATATATCTGATCTATAATAATGAAAATCAACCCCAGTACACTAGGTTGAAAAATAGCACATCCAGAGAGGTTCCGTACGAACATTCCCTCATATTTAAAGGCAATTGGCTCAATGGTGAAGAAAAATAGTGCTAGCTGATTGACAGGTAGATCGGCTTACTTTTGAAAAATTTATCTTGTGTCAATCATTCATTCACCGATGTTTCCACCCCCCCCCCCCCCTCTCTCTCTCTCTCTCTCTCTCTCTCTCTCTCTCTCTCTCTCTCTCTCTCTCTCTCTCTCTCTCTCTCTCTCTCTCTCTGTTTCTGGAAAAAAGTATTAGGACACAGTTTTTTCAAGCGGTAAGATAAAAAAGACCTAATGATATATGATTTTGTTTCAAAATTAGAGTTCATTAGCATCTCTAGGTTTATTATCTTTTTTTTTTCTCTTTCGTTATTTCAACGGACACGCCTAAATCTGGTGTACTTAGAAGTCACATCAGTATCACGGCTTTTTTATTTTTTCCTATTTTAACATGAAGAAATTACTAATATAATTATGTCGCTAATTACAAAAAAGTTTGTCAAATAAGGTAATGACCACTTATTTTATTTACTTCAATCAAAGCCACGTTCGAGCACTGCTCACCAGAAGGAAAACAAAACCCTCACTCAGGTAAATATTTGTATTATGTTCACTCAGCTATTCATTGTTTTAATATTCATTGCATTAAAAGAAAACATTTATTATATAAAACGTGGATTGTGTACATTATTATGAAAACAGTCTAATTTTCTGAAGATCTTTAGGAAATATGCGACCGCATTGAAATATTTTTTTTTAATGAGAGAGAGAGAGAGAGAGAGAGAGAGAGAGAGAGAGAGAGAGAGAGAGAGAGAGAGAGAGGAGGAGAGAGAGAGAGAGAGAGTATTAGGCTTGGCCGGTTGGGTTCCAGCAAAACTTTTGAAATTTTTTTCTTTATGAATTAATTCAAAACTTGAAAAATATACATAATTTGTTGATAGATCCATATTCATTCAAAACCAAAACGTTTATTGAGAAGTAAAAATTTGTGTTTTTTTGGGATGCGATCTCAGTCATGCTTTTTTTTGGTATACGATCTCACCTGATAGTAGCGATCTCCCTTTACCTTACGGCAAAGCAAGAACCATTAGATTTTCTAAAAGATATATACTGTGAATAATTATCTAAGAAATATCAATCAACCATAGATGTTAGTGTGTGCCGCTCAACATTATCGCTTGCCAGTACATACATATTGAGATAGCATACCAAAGCCATAAAATGATTTCTGAGATCACGCAGGAAATGAGAGAGCACACCAAAACAACATCCACATTTTTTTTTTCGATAAATTCATAATCATTCAAAAATTTTGAACTTTCATTGAAAACTAAAAACAGGTTCATAAAAGTGTAAAAACATACACTAAAACTCTAGAAACCGTTTATATACTTCATATGGTAATTTTAAGAAAATCTGCGATGGCAAGAACAAAAGCGCCTGAGTAAACAGCTAAACGAGAAGAGAGCTAGTTTTCCTTCTTTCTAAATATGTCATATTTTAATACATAACTGGTATATTGTAATTTCGAACATCCATACACACAATTTTATAAAAAGTTAAATTTTCATGAGATTTATAAATGAAGTAAGATTTTTAAATAAAACAAACGTTATAGCGCCAAAAACGGCCATCGCCAGATAGGCAGGAACCAAATCAGCTGGCGCCCAAACGCCTGCCCCAAAACCTACCCTACAGAGAGAGAGAGAGAGAGAGAGAGAGAGAGAGAGAGAGAGAGAGAGAGAGAGAGCGAGAGAGAGAGAAATCAAATCACATCAGTCTTTTAATTC
>NC_090733.1:39402808-39412808 GCF_036898095.1 Palaemon carinicauda
CTTTTTCAGCACTTTCGATAATATTGATAATCAGGTAACAAAATATAGAACTAGAATTAGAGGCGTTCTCCGTATCACTACTTTTAAAAACAAGAATAACATGAGCTATTTTCCATAATTCCGGATATTGTTTAGTGCTTATCGAAATATCAATTACAATGTAAGGTAAAATTTCTATAATGAATATCCCATCCCCAATACAACGTAAGCTAATGCCATGAGATCCAAATGAATTTGCACCTTTGAGAATTTTAATAACTAAAATAACAGTACAGTCAACTGGGATGGGCTAAAACTATTTAACAATGGAAATGTATTGATAAATCCCGTTTCACTAGGATTATTGATTTTGTTCAGTTCTTCTTGGGTCATTTCAAAGTTTTTTTTTCTTTCTTCTTTTACGCACTTAAAAAAAAATCAGCCTTTTATTGTAGGTCAGCAATGACTTCGAAATGAAATGTGTTTCTTGTCCATTAGGAAATATATATTTTTTATGTTTTCCAAGTACCTGAGACATTACCTTTAGCGTATTGAAGTTTTTCTTTATAACATTATTTTCAACAGCAACCTAAGTGCAAATAAACTCTTTTCTTGAGGTCTTTTTATTTTTCTTTCAGTGGGATGCTGGTTTCTTAACTTACCTTTAATTTTATCTCTTTTTTTTTATGGTCTGTTTTATATCTTCTGTCATCCATGGCGCCGGAGGACGATTAATTTCTTCGGTTACTTACGGAGTACATGAAGTAAAACCATTGGTTAAAATTCCTACTCTGTTATTTGTGTTATCAGTATTTAAAATTGCACTTATTATGTTTAAGTTATTCATAAGGAGAGTGCAAGGAATGCCTGGAGAGTAATTTTGAAAGCAATTAAAAGCTCTGAAAATAGATTTTCTTTTGTCTTACGAATATTCAAACGAGTTTAAACTGTCTTGTGATCTACTTCCAAACTTGGTATAATATCAAAACTTGATACCATACGTTTAGCCTTGGTTATTACGAGATCAATTAAAAACGCTGTTGTGGGAGTAATTCTAGTCTAACTTATTATCTTATCAAAATTCAATTTTATAATCAATTTATCCATTTTATCCTCGTCCATTAGCAAATCATCACTAAAATCCCCATAAAAACAGGTTTATTACGTAAAATTATCTCCTTAATTATATCTGAAATCTAATCAAAAGATGTTACCGGGGCCTTCGTGTGGTGATATGAGCAGCCCATAATGAAAGAAGGAAACTTACGATGTCGGACAGAGATCCACATACCTTCCACACCCTCACATTTTCTATCATTAATCCAATTTCGGTAACTTTCAAATATACATACCCCTCCACCTCGACTATGATCCTGACTGTGGATATCATAAAATTAAAGGCAGTTTTATATTATTGAATACCTATGGTTCGCTCACACAAAGGATACTAATGTTTTTGGTCATTCAACATGAGTTCTACTTAAAATTTATGACATAATAAGGATTGAGAATTTCAATGGACAACAGTTAGCAAATCATTGAATTTTGGAGAAATCAATTCGTTGGCACTATCTTCATCGCCAGGCCTAGTAATTATGGTGTTGTTCACATAAACTACTTTTGTGGCTATATTCGTAACATACAATACGTCCTAGTTTGTAATGAAATGTACAGTTCGCTTGTTGGTGATTGGATTAGCCACCGTTATAGCAACCATATCTAGCACCTCCAGTCTAAAGATGATTATTATCATTATGTATTCTATTATTTCTATTACTATAGCTTGATCTCATATTAGTGTTACTGTTATAACGCATTTGAGGATTACCATGCGCGTTTCGTAAGAAGTTTTCGTCCCTAGAGTACGTATTTCTCTTTTTGCAGAAACATTGTTATATTTATTACTATTTTCATCCAATTTAACAAATGTTCAGTAATTACGTCTCCTAATATATTAGATCTCTAATTATTATTCATAAAGCTAGATTTGATTAGACAAACAAAGAAATCTTGGCATACAGAGGAAATAGCATTTAACAATCTAACGGAGCTAACTCTATTAATATCAATATCGCCAGTGCTACCAGAAGGAATCCCATTTTTTTTTTTTTTTTTAATGATTTTTTGTCTAGCATTAAGAAGTTGGTTTATGATAATTGATAACAATATTGGGATAGTTTGGTTCAAAATAAAATGAGAGAAACAATGAATTCTTTATCCCCTTGGAGATATAACATGATGCCCCGAAATTGGGAGACTATTCTTTGTCGTTTACGTATTGGTCGAACTCGGTTGACACGCAACTTTCTGTTGAAGGGCCAACACCAACCGTATTGCGACGACTGTTCGGTACCTTTAAAAGTGAGGCATTTGTTGAACTTAAGAAATAGATATCTGTTGGAGGCTTGTTTTGAGGATGGCAGGTTCATCCTTGTCAAGATTCTTGGGACATGGATATTTCTTTTTTCATTTTTATACATAATAAATGATTTAGGTGTCAATGACCTTAGATGTCAAGATGCCAGAAAACTTTAATTCAATCAATCAATCTATCTATCTCCGGTTCCTAGGTTGAAAAGTCTTCTATTTTAATTAATGTAATGCAAATTTTTAAGACACCGGTCTTGAATAATGAAATGTATTTATCTGTTTTCCCAGGTAGACTATTTGTTTTTTACAGAGAGAACAAGCTTGCACACCTTTACGTCCATTTCAGATTATCAGTAAGTTTCATCGTACTGACTCATTTCCTCGGTGGATGGTCTAGTTTTTCCATTAACCGGGATTCTAGTAGATCGATATTTGTTTTTGGTGAGGTTCTCATCTTGACATATTACTCAAGGTCGTTAGACTTTACTTCCTTAGGACAGGAATCTCCAATCAATAATACAATCCTTTCAATAACTGAGGGAGCGTTTGCTTTAGAGACGCTAAATACATTTTTAATTTGAATGTTTAATATTTTCGTCAGTGAGGAATAATTTAGCTCTTAACTCTTCAATAATTCTCTCCTTACCAGCTAGGGAGTTATATATAAAACAAAGAGTGTCTGTTGTGGCTCTAACAAATTTTTCAAACCTATGATATAACTGTGTTGGATTTGATATTTGATATCTTTCACCTGACTGAGACCAGGAGATGACCGGGTCTTGTAGTGTAATTTGTCAATAAGGTTGCCTTTATTCACCAAGATACATCGAAGTCCCAGTTAACTGCAGTGCTTTTGTAATTGGCTTTTTCTATATCTGAACAGTTATTGCAGTGACGGACTAATAAGTGACGATAGAGGCGGCTAGCCCCCCCCCCCCCCCCCCCCCCCTCTCTCTCTCTCTCTCTCTCTCTCTCTCTCTCTCTCTCTCTCTCTCTCTCTCTCTCTCTCTCTCTCTCTCTCTCATTTCTTCTCATTCTCCATTATCAATATCTGGATACATATTTGATATTTGATGTTATTATTTCCCAAAAATATCTACTTTCTTATATAGCCAGACCATCCAAAATATTATAAAACAATATACAAAAAACGAAAAACATCACCTTTTCAGGATCGTGACATCATAATGTCTTACTGCGCATGAAAGCTTGGGGGGGAAATGAGAAGGAATCTCCTACTGAACTTCGACAGTTTTAAGGTGCGGTATTAACTGTTCACTATGAATGCGAGAACAGACTATATCACATTCACTGCCACTGTACATTCACATTTATGAATTGAGCATTTTTTTTTTTCTGTCAGCCATCAACGAAATAAATCTCGCTGAAGAGTAGCTCATCGAACCTTAAAGAACAGACTATATCACATTCACTGCCACTGTACATTCACATTTATGAATTGAGCATTTTTTTTTTTCTGTCAGCCATCAGCGAAATAAATCTCGCTGAAGAGTAGCTCATCGAACCTTAAAGACTCAAGAGAGAGAGAGAGAGAGAGAGAGAGAGAGAGAGAGAGAGAGAGAGAGAGAGAGAGAGAGGCGTAAATGGAAGAAAGTTGCACACAGGTATTATCCATAAACAAAACACCATTGTTTTCCATGATACTTGTCCCGATCCAGGCTTTGTAAACATTCTGATTTACCTCTAATCTGGCAGCAACTCCAGAATCTGGGAAACGTGCATTCATTCTGTTTGTGCCGGATTCTTCATTGATCTCTTTATTCCCGAAGAGAAGATTGTGATGATGCCAAGTCCCTTCACTTATGATGTAGACCTTCTCGTAGGATAACCTTCCTTAACAACACCAGACGTTAGAGTGATTATTGCTGAGTGATTCGAAGCTTTTGTTGATTATGGCTTTTGTCCTCTGCAATAATGGTCCGCTTGTTATTGCGTCAATACAAATTGATTGATTTTTTTTATATAGTAATTATATGACAGTTAAGCTTAAAAAGATTTCAGAGAACTGTATTTTAGGTCATTTGATGAATCAAATCTAATTGTAGGTTTCCCGAAAACTCGAAACTACAGAGATAAAAAAAATGACATTTAGTTGAGGATTAATTGTTCATGACGTTCTGTGTATGTTCACGCACGTGTGGCCTTGTGTCTGCACCGGGAGTAAATAAACGTGTCCCAGACTCGTGTGCCTTAAGGTACCAGATAAAAACACATACAAATATGTTACTGAGAATTGACTTATGAATATCACGAGCACTTTTGGAATGATTTTATATACCTGATTTTATTATCTTTCTTCGGCAGCGAAAAGTAGTCCCAATCATTATTTGTAAAGCCGTTTTAGTTGTTATTGCAACTACTCAGTGACTTCTTGAATACGGACATAAATAAGATTATGAACCATCTTCCCTTGCCTCGAAAGAGACAACGAATTACCTAAAATTCATTCATATCATCAGAATTTCTTGAAGGTTAACCCAAAGGCATTGGTTAGGCTGCTCACGTGAACATTAAACGCTTACATCACAGTCTCTTTCACTTAAGATGGATGAATAGATAAGATATTTCATTATGGGTACGAATAGAGTTATTATTATTATTATTATTATTATTATTATTATTATTATTATTATTATTATTATTATTATTATTATAGGTAAAAGATGTTATTCTTTTACCTGATTCTTTATAGAATAAAGATATCAAAAGCTTTGGTATATTACTGCTATTGTTAAAATTTTTCTTTCAGTACTAAAGAACAGAATATGCAATAATTGTAATGTTAGAGAACAACCATTGTATTAAAATTCCTGGCTATATATATATATATATATATATATATATATATATATATATATATATATATATATATATATGTGTGTGTGTGTGTGTATATATATATATATATATATATATATATATATATATATATATATATATATATATATATATATATATATATATATAACATATATATATATATATATATATATATATATATATATATATATATATAACCCACTAATAAATGGTTATTACTGCATATGTAGCATCGTATATCACTATCATTTCAAAGTCTAATAAATGAACGGAAAAGGTCATGATATCAATATATGCTATAAAATTGAAAATTACTTACCCAATAAATTGGTGAATTTTAGGTATTAAACTTACTAACCAATAGTATGAAATTTGAATTCATTATATATATATATATATTTATCTTAAGATTATTTTAACAGGATTTCAGGACAATTAAATGGATAATAGATTTTTAATAAGAAAAATATTAGATGTTTTTGAATATGTGCTGATCTACAAAATTTTATTAACTGAGATCATTTTATCTTCTAGATTCTTCGTCAAATGTATCTTAATACCATAATGATCATATTGATAATTCTAAGTAAGTGATAATTTCCGTATTATTTGCGTTTTGTGGTTTCAAGACGTTTTGATTTAAATTTGGTTTTAAATTTACTAGAATCTTCAGTTTACTTGGTACACATTGGAGGCTAACATATGGATCTAAACCTGCATTATATTACGTATTTCAAACGAATTAAAAACAAATAATTGTGACAAATTTGAATTAAGAGACATAATTGTAAGATTAATAACTCCTGCCCCAGCATGGATCAGGTGATAAACCTAATATGCTTTGAACCTAATAACAAATTCTTCACGAGATCATAGACTCGAGAATCTGGAGTGTGAACAACTAGAAGTAAATTAGAATATAAAAGTCATAAAGGATCTTAATGTTATTTCTTTTCACGCGAATTCGTCGTTTACACGTCAATATTTCAAGTATCTATTGCAATCTTTATGGAATTCCATTCGTTTTTCAAATCTTCATTAACGACTTTCAAGTTGACCTTTTTTCATCTTTAGATTGGAGAAACGGGATTTTTCTATTATTGTTTAAGAGTGAAAAGAAGAGACATTTTTTTTTCTTTTCTGATATCAAATAATCAATTAGCACTCAAAAGAATATTTTTCAGTTGTATCTAGGATTATGAATTTCGTCATTCTAATGAGGGTTTTACAAAATGTATGGCAGAATCGAAAGTAAACCATATTACTCACACTTTTTGAAAAGTAAATTGATTGTTAGCCTATTAATAGTATATGTACGGTAAGACTCCTCAGCAATTATTGAAGACTTTTAATTTTTTTTTCTTTTTTTTACTTGACTCAAAAGATGTTCACTGAAGTCTGTCTGAAATGATTGAGAATATATAATATACGCAAACTAGCAATAGAGCACCTAATAGAAAGGGTTTCATTGCCAACGTACATTAATTTCTATATAATCGCAAAACTTGCTAATTGGGGGCAATGTTATCAACTATAAAAGGTCCAAAACTGCTCACAGAGGCCCACTTTGTTTACCTACAGAAAGATGGAAGATGAATTTATTACTCCAGCAGACCCATCAACCACACTATCGCTATAAGGGAACCCCTTCAGAGTAGCTTGAATTTAATGCATAATTCTTCTCCTTGTCCTTTCCGATGTCAGTTATTATTATTATTATTATTATTATTATTATTATTATTATTATTATTATTATTAGTCATGCTGCAACCCTAGTTTGAAAAGCAAGAGGCTATAACCCCAAGGGCTCCAACAGGAAAAAATACCCCAATGAGGAAAGGAAACAAGGAAATAAGTGAACAATATACAAGTAATGAAAATTTAAGATAAAATGTTTCGAAAAAATAACAACATTAAAACAGATAATTCATATACTGTATAATTATAAAAAAGACTTATGTCAGCCTGTTCAAAATAGAAACATTTGCTGAAACCTTGAACTTTTGAAATTATACTGTTTCAACTGCTCGATTAGGAAGATCATTCCACAACTTGGTCACAGCTGGAATAAAACTGCTAAAATACTGTGTAGTATTGAATCTTATGATAGAGAGGGCCTGACCATTAGAATTATCTCTATACTTAATATTACGAACAGGATGGAACTGTCCAGGAAGATCTGAATGTAAAGGATGGTCAGAATTATGAAAAATCATATGCAACAGGCATAATGAACTAATTGAACGAATGTGCCAAATATTAATATCTAGATCAGGAATAGAAAATTTAGTAGACCGTAAGTTCCTGTCCAACAATTAAGATGAGAATCAGCAACTCAAGATAAAAAAGGAGGAGATTGCTTGAAACAAGGTAGAATTAAAAATTAAAACACTTCTTCGGAATAGATTGATCACCAAAAATCTTGAAAGATTTCATCAATAAGCAAATCTTATGTGCAATGGAAGAAAACGCAGACCTAATGTGTTTCTCAAAAGTAAATTTACTGTCGAGAATTAACCCTATAATTTTAAGAGTCACACAAAGCTAAAGAAACATTATCAACGCTGAAATCCGGATGTTGAGGAGCTCCTGTCCTTGACCTACTTACATTCATATTTTGAGTTTTGTTAGGGTTCAGCTTCATACCCTATAATTTGACCCATGCACTAATTTTATTTAGATCTGTATTAAGAGATTCAGCAACCCTAGATCTACATTCAGGAGATGGAATTGATGCAAAGAAAGTAGCATCATCTGCATATGCAACAAACTTGCTTTATAGGCTAAACCACATGATATGTGTATATAGTATGAAAAGTAATGGGCCGAAAACACTATCCTGTGTAACACCAGATATAACATTTCTATACTCACTATGGTGACAATCAACAACAACTCTTTAAGATTTATTGCTTAAAAACTCAATAATAGTGCTCATAGACGACCCACCCAGTCCCAACATTTTGAGTTGGAAAACAAGGGCCTCCTAATTAAAATGATCAAAGGGAGCACTAAAATCAAGGCCAATCATACAAATTTCCTGACCATAAGCAAGGGATTTTTTTACAGCATTGGAGATTGTAAGAAGGGCATCACATGCTCCAAGGACTTTATGAAAACCATATTGCAAACTAGGTAACAGTTGATTACCTTCAACTAACATATTAAGACGTTTTGCCAGAATACGTTAAAACATTTCAGATAATATGAGGGTTTTGGAATTGAGGCGGTAATCAGTTGGACTTGAGCTACCACAAACACATTTACATAGAGGAGTAACATAACCAATTCTCCAGCAAGAGCTGAAAGCTCTACTTCTTGCTAACTTGCACACACACACACACACACAAAATAAAAAACAGATAACGTTGGAGCTTGAAAATATGTAGTCTTTATAAAAAAAAAAATGCCATTTGGCTATACACCTCCATAAGCATGCAGGGCCATCAGCATAGCTTAACTTTCACGTGATCGAGAAGCTAAACTAGTTAGTTTAATTTCAGAAAAACCGGAATGAGGAAGTTTGAGTTTCTCATTACTCTGCTTACTGTCGAGGACATCAGCCAAAAAGGTTACCTTTTCCTTAGGTCAGTGAGTGACTGAGCCATTTGGTTCAAGTAAAGGAGGAACTATTGCATCTACACCAAAGAGTGCAGATTTAAGGGCTATCCACCACTTATGTCACTGAGTTGTACCAGAAAAAGGTCTCTTTCATGGTTAGATCATAATCCTTTTCAGTTGAAGCATCAACTTTCTGAACAAAAGCTCTAAGCAGAGTATACTTATTCCAGGTCAAATATGATCTGTTACCCTTACAAATATAATAGCCCTCCTGCTTCTCCAAATACGTACTTCGATAATTATCATTGAACCATTGTTGTCTTTTACTCGGTGCCTTAGCACACGAGAAGGGATACACCTATCAATTATGTTGATTACATTCTCATTCAAAGGGACAACAGGATCAACACTATAATACAATTGCGACCGATTCAAGCACGAAATATCATGCAAAATCCCAATCCAGTTTGCTTACAGGAGTATGATACATCAGGAACATGATTCTCAGTCGTTACTACTAGGAGAAACCAAGGCATGATCAGAAGCCCCTACTGGAGAACCAGCTTTACTTGTTATAACGTCAGGGGAGTCATTGTATACGAGTTCCAAACAGTTTCCCGACCTGCAAGTAGCTATACTTGTGACTTGCTCACAGCCTTATTCAGAAGAAAAGTCTAAAGCTCTTAAGCCATGACGATCTGTAGGAGAAACAGAACTTGACCAGTCCCTATCATTGAAATCACCAACAAAAACAAAGAGGCCTTACTATCCTCTTCTTGTATCTTAACCTTAATGGGAACAAGACAATCGAAGATAGAATCATTCATGTCTAGATTACGATATATTGAACACAAGTAGAAGCTGTTATGCCTACCACAAACTTTTATTACCTGAATTTCATGATATCCATATTCATAGAACGACTTATGAGAAGCAGGGTACTCAGTACTAATATACACTGACATTCCCCGGGCCCTAGGAATGGCATCACGTTTTAGCATTATTGGCTTCTTTACACCAGTTATAAGTTAAAAGAGAGAGAGAGAGAGAGAGAGAGAGAGAGAGAGAGAGAGAGAGAGAGAGAGAGAGAGAGAGAGAGAGAGAGAGAGAGAGTTGAACTACAGGGTATGCAATTGTTACTGGATATTTGCCTAAAAACTATTCTGTAACACATATCATAGAGCAGCACTGTAGCTAATATTTGGCTTGATATGTATATATTTTATTGATCATACATATTCCACCAATT
>NC_090733.1:39425308-39427808 GCF_036898095.1 Palaemon carinicauda
AAGTGCACCGCCAGCAATTCTCGATCGAAGGTAGAATAACCCGATTCAGCCTTGGACAGTTTTCTGCTGAAGAAGGCCAATGGGCGGGGCGAGCCTTTGACCACCTGCTCGAGTACTGCACCAATAGCGACGTCGCTGGCATCGGTGGAGAGAAAGAGAGGGGCGTGTGGGATAGGAAAAGTGAGAGCCGCAGCAGTTGATAGGGCCTTCTTTGCATTGCAGAAGGCTGCTTCTTGAAGGGGACCCCACTTCAAGTTTTTTGGCTTGCCCTTGAGGGAGGCGTAGAGGGGAGCAAGAGTGGCGGCAATGGCTGGCAGAAAACGGTGATAATAGTTGATCATGCCAAAGAACTCCTGCAGAGCTTTGACGGTCGAGGGCGTGGGGAAATTCTGAACGGCTGCTACCTTCTCAGGGAGGGGATGGACTCCTTCAGGAGTGACACGGTGCCCTAAGAACGACACTTCGTTGGCGCCAAAGGTACACTTGTCGTACCGGACTACAAGGCCGTTTTGTTGCAGGCGGTCGAGCACGATGCGCAGGTGACGGAGGTGTTCCTCTTTTGAGGAGGAGAACACAAGTATGTCGTCCACATAACATACACAGAAAGGGAGGTCCCCTAAGATGCCATCCATGAGACGTTGAAACGTTGCCCCAGCATAACGAAGGCCAAACCAAGAGTAATTGAAGGTGTATGTGCCAAACGGAGTGGTGATGGCAGTCTTGGGGATGTCTTCTGGGTTCATAGGCCCCTGATAATACCCTTTCAGGAGGTTGAGCGTAGAGAAAACCTTAGCTTTGTGCAGCTAGGAGGTTACATTGGCAATGTTTGGGAGGGGGTAGTGATCCGGTTCTGTTTGCATGTTCAGGCGCCTGTAATCCCCGCACGGACGGAGGGAGCCGTCTTTCTTCAGAACGATGTGTAAGGGTGACGACCATGGACTGGAGGCCTTTTGGCAAAGGCCCATTTTCTCCATTTCGGCGAACGTCTGTTTGGCGGCTGCCAATCGTTCCGGTGCCAGACATCTGAATTTTGCGAAGACTGGGGGTCCCGTCGTCTTGATATGGTGATAAATACCGTGCTTGGCAGGAACCGTGGGCGTTTGGCGAAGTTCTGGACGGAAAACTTCCGGGTACGACGTGAGGAGGTGGGCGTAGGCATCCGTGGGTGCGCTGATGTGGAGAGCGAGGTTAGAGGGGGCGGGTTGAAGAGGTGTCGACAAGTACGAGTCTGCGTTGACCAATCGTCGGTGGGCGACATCGACCAGAAGGTGGAAATGAGAGAGGAAATCCGCACTGAGGATAGGCATTGTGACGTCAGCAACGAGAAACTTCCAATTGAATTTACCGTTTTTCGAACGATAATGTGAGGCTCTCGTAACCGTAGGTGGGTATCGCAGATCCGTTGGCAGCTACCAAGCAGACCTCGGCAGATGTAGACAGACTACGTTGTGCCTTGAAGAGTTTCCTTGGCAAAAGAGAAAGACAAGCACCCATGTCTACCAAAAATCGCACGCCCGTTCCTGCATCCTGTAAAAAGAAAAGATTAGAAACATGGGAGGCCACCGCCACAAGCGATGGCCTACTTACACGTTTTTTGGCCACTGACAATCTTTGGCACATTTTTTCGCGGTTGCCCCGAATCTGAAGTGGTAGTAGCAAAACTGCGGCGGATGGGAGGTAGTAAGTGGCTGTAGAAGTCGTTCGTTGGGGGTGCGAGCGATTGGTGGGTGGTGGGCGGCCTTGTTGCCGCTTCGGCATGTCACGGGGTAAGCGTGTATGTCCTACGGCATTCATGTCAGCTTCGGTTGACGTTGAATAGGCATCCTCGTCGTCAGGGGTGGAGGCGTTGATGGAGGTCTTGAAGTGGCTGTCCATAAGGGCGTCGGATTTGGTCATCAAGTCCTTTATGGGTAAACTATCGACATCGGGTATGGCAGCGCACACAGGTTCAGGTAAACAGCGTATCCAAAGGGCACGGAGTAGGTTCACCTCACGAGGAGAGCCGTCTGCGGCAGGTTGAAGGCGAGCGATACTGGTAATTTCCCTGAGGGCAAGCGAAACCCTTTGGTCCCCCAACGGTAGTTGCGACAGCTGAAAAAGCTTTGCTATACGGGGCGGCTGGCGACGGCGAGTACTGCTGCAGAAGGTATGATTTGAGGGCGTCATACGCTATTGGGGTGTCTCCTTGTTCCCAAAGCCAGTCGGATATTTCTGGGAAGGTGTCCTCGGGTATCGCCGCGAGAACATAATCCGCTTTGGTGGTTGAGCGAGTCACGCCCCTGATACGAAAGTGGACTTCAGCGCGTCGAATCCAAGCGAACGCTTCTCCGCTGGCGAACGGTGAAAGTTTCAATGGGGCGGCCGCAGTGCCAACTACCGGAGTGGAGTCAGCCTCCGTCATAGTACCAACGATGGAGGGGCGAGGGAGGTGGGGGTGGAAGGCAGTGGGAGCGAGTCGACTTCCGGGGTCACCAATGTGACGGTGCCAAGTAAGGGTATG
>NC_090733.1:39432808-39437808 GCF_036898095.1 Palaemon carinicauda
ATGTAAAAATAATAAAATTAATAAAATCATCTTAAGTACATAGTTAGGAAGGTACACTTTCATGAATTGATCAACTAGTTCTAAAATCAACCAATCAAGGAACATAAAACCTTAAAAAAAAGACTTATTACACACAACTATATAAAAGACTTAATAACTAATATAACCAGTCACCCGCAGGAGACGATGACCACCCATCCAGACCAGCAACCCACAGACCAAATGGATCAATGGGTCACCGGTAACTGAACAGGGAAGCCCTCATTCAAGCTGGGTTTTGTCTTAAATATATATAAAGACTCCAAGATTCTCAGCTGGCTGACGTTACTATGTCTGTCCGCAATTTTGAAATTTTCAATAGATATGGCATGACCAGATTTAAATGCGTGGTCATAAATAGCGGAAATTGGTTTTTTACTTAACGGTATTTTGGTTCTTACCGATCTCCCCATGTGCTCCGAAATCCTACACTGAAGCTGTCTAGATGTGCTTCCAGTGTAGCACTCATTACAGAGTGCACATTGAAAAGTGTATATGACACCAGAACACAAGGGAGTAGGTAGACTCTCCTTATATTTAAACAGTGAGCCAACTGAGAACTTGTTAGTAAAAATTAATTTTAAATCTATGTGGGGATAACATTTCCCCACAACACTCATAACCTCTGTTCTTAGTCTCTCCGAAACATAACCATAGTACGGAAAGGAGACATATAACTTTTTCTTACTGACTGTTTGAATTGTTAAATTTTTTACTGTAAATTTTATCTAAAAACTTCTTGACTTGATTATAATAGAGGTTCAGAGGGAACCCATTGGTAATAAAAAATGATTTTAGAAAATTTTCTTCCTCATGAAACCCCAGATAAGTTGAACATACATGATAACATCTATATAACAGTGTTTTTATCGAATTAATTTTGTAAATTTTTGGTTCGGAGCTTAAAAAATGAGTGCTTAGTCCTGTAAAAGTGTTTTTTCGAAATACTGAGGTCTCAAAGGTATTATGTTTCCGAGAAACCAAGACATCGAGAAAAGGCAAAGAATCATCCTGTTCATTTTCTTTCGTAAATCTTATGTTACGATGCTTTGTATTTAAATAATCTAAAAACTGGCTTATATGATCTAAATTTTTGAAAAGTAAAAATGTATCGTCTACATATCGACGGTACAAAAAAAGCTTAAAATCCACAGGACAACCATTCAACCATTTCCCTTCACAATATCATAAAAATATATTTGCCAAGGTTAGTCCACACGGCGATCCCATTGCTACGCCATCTACCTGCTCATATAACTTGTTATTAAACATGAATGTGGATGTAGTGGTACATAGTAGTTGTTAGTGTAAAATACAATGTGTAGGTAATACATGTTCATAAAACAATATGAGAAGCAGATACAATAAAAATATATGCAGGTGCTACTGTAATGTACGTGATCACATACGAGAAGGTATATAACCTTTAACGACGTCACATGTAGTTGTCCATCCACGCTGGCCTTATAGTGTGCCGTGATGGGCGTGGCTCCCATACTGCTTGTGTGCTGGGCGTAGGGAGACTGAACGGTGGCTTCCCGGGCATGGGCGTGGTTGGATGCGTAGCAGGTGTGGCCCGGCCAGGCTGGGGCCCCGATGATGTGAGATGCAGGTGCTTCCTTTTACGGAGGGAGAGGCGTGGGCTGCCGTTCAGTCTGATTAAGTATTGTCGTTATAGGAGCGTTTTTTGCCACAGTACCGGTACGGTCCCACAGCTTAGTAGCCTGATTTTGCACTCGCACTTGGGATCCCTGGTTGATAACTGGAAGCTTTCTTGAGGGTCCGTTCCCGGTGATGGCAGCGCCGCTGTCAGCCATATGACGTTCTCTTTGTCATAAGGTTGCCCCCCAGTGTTTGTCTACCGTGAAGTGCCAGCGGGCGGTAGGTACGCCGTCTCGGAGCTGCCTGCCCGCTGCCATCTGGGTGGATGACTTATTTATTCCACGGAGGGGGGTGTTGAGGTACTGCAACATAGCCATAGAGGACTTGCCCGTGTTGAGATTGCCGCCGCTGCCCGTGTTCACCATTATCATCCGCTTCCCAATCTTGACTGCGGCCTATGGCCTGCCATTGGACTGCAGGTACTGGGCGGATGATAGACGCAGGGACACACCAGATAACTTGAAAAATTCCCCCATTTCCTCGCTTGCCGGATTGGTGCCACCGTCCATGTCTCGAGATTTCACAGACATACCACCTAATTTGAAAAATTCCCCCATTTCCTCGCTTTCCAGATTGGTGCCACCGTCCATGGAGATTTGCTCCAGGGCCCCCGCCCAATGGCAAAGTAGCGACGTAGCTGGGTCTTGATGTGAGAGGAGGAGGTGCCGTGGGGGAAGTGGGCCAGCTCCAGCCAACCTGTGAGCCTGTCTGCATAGGCCATGTACGAGTGTCCATCGTGCTGGAACATATCCGCTACCGTCATCTGGAAGGGGTACTCTAGGGGCGGCGTGATGATGAGTTCCTCCGCGGCCTAGGATGGTGCGTGTACGTCGCATTCTTCACACGAGTATTGGGGATACTGCAGGTCCCCCTCGAGTCCAGGCCAGTACACCGTCTGGCGCGCTCGTCGTTGTATTGAGTCCAGGCCTTGGTGACCCACGTGTAGGTTGGAAGCTACCTGCTGACGGAGAGGCTCCGGGATTACTAGGCAGACGTTGCCCTGTTCGAATGTGTGTCACCAAGTCTTGGATAACGGCCAAACCTCTCCCTGACACCGTAGAGGTGCCAAAGGCATGCAACTTCCTGGGACTTCCTGTCAGCCCAGTCCCCGGCCAGGACCTTGGCCATGAGCAGCTGATACACGTGGTCGCTGGCAGCGGCGTGCCTAACCCTCGCCTCGTCCACGACACAGCTGTCGTGCTCAACTGCTGCCAAGATGGCGACCGCTATGGCGTCGGTGAGGTCTTCGTCGAGGTCCACTTCGTGGCGGCTGGGATCGGCTTTCAAGGCTGGCTATCGTGACAAGAAGTCTGCCACGCTGTTACGCTTCCCAGGCAGATACTTGACCCTGTATCAGTAGTGCAGGGTTCTCCCCTTCAGCCTGAAGAGATGGGGGTTGGAGATTTCCGTGAGGGCCCGATCCCTCAGCAACTTGGTTAACGGGCGGTGGTTCGTCACAATGGTGAGGTTGGGGCACCCCAGCAAGAACAGCCTCACCTTCTGGAGACACCAGGCTACCGCGAGGGCCTCCCCCTCCATGGCAGCGTAGCTAGCTTCGGCGATGGTGAGTTGGCGGCTGCCGCATAGTGCTAGGCACCACTCGCCCATCCAGCATAAGGGCGTGTTGGCGGAGCTGCATGCGAAATACTGATGAAGGATTGCAAACCCTATGCCTTCTTTGCTCCAGTCCGTGATTGCTGCTGTGAGGCTGCTCCTGTCATAGTAGGCCAACCCGTCCTTTGCTAGTTGGCAGATCATGTCTTGGTCGTGATAGAATCTGGTGCGGAGTGCCTCGTCCCAGTACACTAGCTTCCCGGTTAGTTTTTTGAGGAGCTCCCTGAATGGGTTCATGATTTTCTGCAGCATTTTTAGTAGTGACCCTGCTTGCGGCACCCGTTGCATATGGCGGACTTAGTGGGCCATGAGGCTCTGCCAGAGGCGTGGCGGCCACCACAGTTCCCACAGGGAGGGGGTGGTGCCCCTTACCTGTGCCAGCGACGGTTGCATTCGGATGATCTGCCTCGGGTGTCTCGCTGCCAGACGCGCAAGCAGATTCCCTCCAGTTGCATTGGCGCGCAGCGGCGTCGACGCGGGCCGCCTCGTAAGCACAGCACCTGGCCCTAAGGGCACTAACACTATTGATGTCGCTGCTACATTGGTACACACGGCAACGCATAGCCTCATCACTTACGCCCACCATTAACTTAGGTGATAACATATATTCAGCTAGATTACACTGACACTGAGGGCACTGGATATTGAAATCTATGGCCTTTTGAAAACACTTTAAAAGATAATCACTGACACTTTCTCTTGGGCCTTGTATCGCATTAAAAGACTCCTTTCCATAACACAGCATGGTTTGTAGATCGTAACACAATATCACGAATAAAATCCATGGCTTCCGTAGCGGTGAGGTTACTCCATTCCTGTGGAGGTGAATCTGGCGTCCAGTTCTCATTGTAGAGGGGTTGTGCAGTATAGCCTGATGTGGTGGACGACCTCATGGGGCGGTAGGTTGCACAATTCGATCCAGCACTCCATCGACCTCTTCCTGGACCTGAATGCGGTGGGCTTCAGCTCAATTTCACACTTCTCCAGGGCTGCAGACGCAGGGACACGAGGTGCAGGGGTAGCATGTGTCGTAAGCCGGTCACGGAGAACGATCCATTTGTTGCTGTGCCGCCATGGTTTGCCTGGCTTCTTGCAGGGCAGGGACGAGCCCACGGGGGACGACGGGGCATGCGGCCATTGGGGTGGACTGCACTGAGCGGCGCTGGAAGGACATGGTGAGGGTCACGGAGGTCCTTGAGAATCACTGCGCCATATTGGATGTCGAGGTGGGACAAGAGATACGCGGTGGTGGAGGCATGTGGTTTATTACGTCCTCAGGTTCAGACTCAATCCAGTTGCTCTCTGCAACCGGCTAACTCACTTAGCCCCTGCCCGCCATGGGAAAACATATCATACTTGCAGGTACTCCATCATTGTGTATTGAAGAGATGTTACCCAGCTTTTAAGATGAGTTATTTTCATGCAGATTTTAGTTTTTGTAAATTATGTAAGACTTGAATCGTTAATTTCATTGTACTTTTTATTCAAGTCAATATATGTAAATTTACGGTATTTTAAAAAATTAACTTTCTTATTTCACGTAATTTGGTTATAAAGTCTTACGTATTCTGTTTGAAAGTGTTATGTGACCGTACAAGATAGGAACAAGGGCTTATGTAATGTTATTTTATATTTATATGAGATATTGCATCATGTTTGTAAGAGAATACGCAATATGCCACGGG
>NC_090733.1:39442808-39445308 GCF_036898095.1 Palaemon carinicauda
GATAACTGCTAATATAGCAAATTTGTGTATTCATAATTATCACTAGTAGTGATAGCAGTGGTAATAGCCGTAATAGTAGTAGCACTGGCAGCGGTATTAGTTGAAGAAGTAGTAGCAGTGGCAGAAGCTATAACTAATTTCATTGTAAGTAATAATATCATTGCAGTTATCGTTAATGATAGCATCATCCTCCTCCTCCTCATCATCATTGATATCATTATTTATATAACTGTTATAATTGCTAAAACTGAATATGGACACATGCACGTATAACCTTCCCTTGCTAAATCACTGTTGTTAACTTTGAAATTTTCATAAAGAAGGGATTTTAACAATTTACATTGAGTTACCTTATATCATGAAAAAAGTACGGAATTACTTTGCCTGCTTTTTCCGTACTGTATAGTAGAGAAAAATAATTGAGTTACAGTACAAAATTAGGGTAAGATATTTTAAGCTAGTAGGAAGTACAGAAACCCTTTTATACCGTACTATACTACCAGCCTTGGTTGCAAAGGGCCACTTCTTCAAGGGGATTCCACTTCAGCTCTTTTGGTTTGACCCTAGTGGAGGCATAGAAGGGAGCAGATTGGATGTGATGACTAGCAGGAAATGGTGATGCTAGTTGATCATGCCCAAAAATTACTGCAGTATCTTGACGTTCGAGGTCGTGATAAGTTCTGAATGGCTGCTACCTACTCAGGGAGCGGGTGGACTCCATCAGGATTCATGCCATACCTTAAGAACAATACTTCATGGGCACCGCTAAAGATATGCTTGTCGTAACGGGCTACAAGGCAGTTCTGTGGTAGGTGGTCGAGCACAATGTGTAGGTGACAGAGGTGTACTTATTTTGAAAAAGATAACACAAATTTGTCATCTCCGAAACATACACAGAATTGGAGGTACCCAAAGATGCCATCATTGCATCGTTGAAAAGTGGCCCCAGCATTACTAAGGCCAAAACAAAAGTATTTGAAAGTTTATGTACCGAAGGGGGTGGTGACGCATTCTTGGAGATGTCATAGGGATTCATGGGCACCATATAATGCCTGTTCAGTAGGCTGAGTGTAGAGAAAACTTTCATTTTGTGCAAGTGAAACAGGGAGCCATCTATGTTCAGGACAATGTGTAAAGGGGGCAACAATGGGCTTGAGGCCTTTTGGAAAAAGCACATATCTTCCCTTTTGGTAAACATTTATTTAGCGGCTGCTAAATGATTTGGTACCAGACTCCTTAATACGGGAATGCCCTGTTGTCTTGATATGACAATAAAGATCCATCATAGCGAGAACTATTGGCGTTTGGCAAAGTTCTTTACGGAAGACTTACAGGTAAGATGTGAGGAGGTGGGCGTAGGCATCTATGGGTATGCTGATGTAGAAAGCGAGGCTGGAGGTAGCTACTTGACTAACTGTCAGTGAGCAACATCAAAAAGGCGGTGGAAATGTGAGGAAACTCGCTCTTAGGACTGGCAACATGACGTCAACACCGAGAAATTTCCAAAGATATTTGCCACTTTTAAACAATAGTATGAGGTTTTCATAACCATGGGTGGGGATCTCAGATCCATTGACAGCTACCTGGCTGATATCAGCATGCATAGAGAGACTCTGTTATGTCCTGGAAGGTGGCCTTGGTAGAAGAGAATGTCAAGCACACGTGTCTACCCAAAAAATGCATAAGCCTGTAACTACATCATATAAAATAAAAAGATCAGTAACAGGGGAGGCTACCACCACAAGCAATATCCTATTTACATGATTTTTGGTCACTGCTAATAGTTCTCACATTTTTTCGCTGTAAGCCCTGAATCTGATATAGTAGCAGCATAACTAAGGCCGATGGGACGTGAATGTGTGGTGGCACATGTGTGTGGTGGGTATCCTTGTTGCTGCTCCAGTATGTCACTATGGGTAGTGTTTGAGTCCTACTGCATTCCCGTCAGCTTTGGTTGATGTTGAATAGTTGTCATCTTCATCAGGAGTAGATGGATTGATGGTGGTCGTAAAGGTGGTGAACTGACTGTACATGAAAAAATGTCTTTGGTCATCAGGTCCTTCATGGGCCAAATATCGACATCTGGTAAGGCAGAGCGTACAGGTTCTGGTAACCGTCGCACCCAAAGGATACTAAGTAGGGTCATCTCCTGAGCAGAGCAGTTGGCAGCCTGTTGTAGGCTATCGATACTGGTCATTTCCCTAAGTGCCAGCAAAGCCCTTAGGTCCCCCCAATTGTATTGAGAGAGCTGAAAAGCTTGGCTGCATGGGCAGCTTGGGATGATGAGTACTGCTTCAGGAGGTATGTTTTGAGGTACCCTACGGTATTGGGGGGTCCCATTGCTTGCAAAGCAAATTGGAGAATTCCTAGAAAGTATCCTAGGTTATTGCAGCGAGAATATAGCCTTCTTGTGTGGTTGAGTGAATCATGCCTATGATGCGAAAAGGACTTCAGCACGCTGGATCCAGGTGACCACTTTTTGGCTGGCAAAGGGCAGCAG
>NC_090733.1:39455308-39467808 GCF_036898095.1 Palaemon carinicauda
CAATGGCTCCTACAAAGAAAATAGCCCAGTGAGGAAAGGAAATGAGGGAACATATAGTATAGTGGACCTGAGTGTACCCTCAATCAAGAAAACTCTACCCAATAAATGGAAGACCATATTTCAGCAACTAAAGAACTACCATAGGCTAGAGTGCTCTTTCACCCTTCATCATGAAGAAAGTAGAACTGACCATTTACGTTGCAGTAATTAACCCCTTGAGTGAAGAAGAATTTTTCAGTTATCTTAGTGTTGTTATGTGTATGAGGAAAGAGGAGAATATGTAAAGAATAGGCCAGACTAGTCAGTGTATGTGTACACAAAGGAAAAATATGCCGAAAAGACGTGGTTATACAACCTAGTACTATCTGGCCCAGCCAAAAGATCCAATATCTCTCTAGCAGTAATATCTCATTCGGTAAAATAGCAAGAAAGTTAGACGATAGAATATTTGAATTAACTATTTTAGAGAGAGAGAGAGAGAGAGAGAGAGAGAGAGAGAGAGAGAGAGAGAGAGAGAGAGAGAGAGAGAGAGAGAGAGAGAAGTATTCAGTGCCGATCCCATGCCTAGATAAATGGGGAGGGTAGGGCCACGACTGGTCTAGCTAGCCGATGACCGAAGTATATTTGCACGTTATTCCTCTGGACGGATTACAGGATCAAAGGATGCATGGGAACATCCTGACTGGGAACGAAGAGGGACATGCACAATGGAAACACTCTAATCTAAGAATTAGAATAATCAATCTCAGCACACTTGGGGTAAAGGAGGAGGATGTGATAATGCTGAAGAAGGGAAGGAAATTGGACATCATTTGTCTTTGTGAAACTCGATTGACTGGACAGGGTACAAAAATTATATCTCGGCAACTGCCATCTTATTTAGAGTGGAGGAAGAGAAGCAAAGCATGGAGTGAGTGTTATTTTGAGTGAAAAGCTTGTTCAAAAGATATAAAATTAAAAATTTTTAGCTTTGCACATGCTTCAAGAAAAAAACAAGATAAGTTTAATTCAAGTTCATGCACCTCAACAATGTCGGCCAGAGGAAGAAAAAGGAGTATTATATGAAAACGTGCAGGAAGTAAAAAAAATTTTACCTTATAGGGATAATGAAATAATTCTTGGTGAAATGAATGGACATGTAGCTAGTAAAAGATTGGGAGTGAGAAATATTATTAGTGTCTCTTGTATAGGTGATAGGAATAGAGAAGGTGAGCGATTATTAGATTTTTGGCATCAAAATGGTCTTTCAAAAATGAATAGTTACTATTAAGATAAAGAGAGTCATAAGTGGACATGGTACAGATGGAATTGTACCAACCGTGTGTCATACAATTGTACATAATCATTTTGTATATATTATGCTTGTATCTGTGCTCTTCCCTCGCACTAAATAGAACCTGAATGATCATGTCTCCAGTTTTGCTCTGTAACATTGTCTGTCTCTCGAACATGTTATGTCCTGTTGCCTTGAGGTTTTGTATATAAAGGAGAGTGTTCCTTATTAAACAACTCAGTTGATTGCTTCCTGCCTTTGAGTTGACAACCCTCTCTCGGTCCGTCACATTGGTGACCCCGGAAGTCGACTCGCTCCCACCGCCTTCCACCCCCACACCCTCGCCCCTTCATCGTTGGTACTATGGTGGACTCTACGGCAGTTGGTGCTGCGGCCGCTCCATTGAAACTTTCATCGTTTGCCAGCGGAGAGGCGTTTGCTTTGTTTCAGCGCGCAGATGTCCAGTTTCATATCAGGGGCGTGACTCGCTCAAACCACCGAAGCGGATTATGTTCTCGCGGCGATACCCGAGGACACCTTCCCAGAAATATCCGACTGGCTTTGTGAACAAGGAGACACCCCAATAGCGTATGACGCCCTCAAAACATACCTTCTGCAGCAGTACTCGCCGTCGCCAGCTGCCCGTATAGCAAAGCTTTTCCAGCTCTCGCAACAACCGTTGGGGGACCAAAGGGCTTCGCTTGCCCTCAGGGAAATGACCAGTATCGCTCGCCTTCAACCTGCCGCAGACGGCTCTCCTCGTGAGGTGAACCTACATGGTGCCCTTTGGATACGGCGTTTACCCGAACCTGTACGCGCTGCCATACCCGATGTTGATAGTTTACCCATAAAGGACTTGATGACCAAAGCCGACGCCCTTATGGACAGCCACTTCAAGACCTCCATCAACGCCTCCACCCCTGACGAAGAGGATGCCTATTCAACGTCAACCGAAGCTGACATGAATGCCGTAGGACATACACGCCTACCCCGTGACGTGCCGAAGCAGCGACAAAGCCGCCCACCACCCCACTAATCGCTCGCTTACTACCTCCCATCCGCCGCAGTTTTGCTACTACCACTTCAGATTCAGAGCAACCGCAAAGAAATGTGCCAAGGATTGTCAGTGGCCAAAAAACGTGTAAGTAGGCCATCGCTTGTGGCGGTGGCCTCCCGTGTTTCTAATCTTTTATTTTTACAGGATGCAGGAACGGGCGTGCGATTTTTGGTAGACACGGGTGCTTGTCGTTCTTTTTTTCCAAGGAAACTCTTCATGGCACGACGTAGTCTGTCTACATCTGCCGAGGTCTGCTTGGTAGCTGCCAACGGATCTGCAATACCCACCTACGGTTACGAGAACCTCACCTTATCGTACGGAAACGGTAAATTCAATTGGAAGTTTCTCGTTGCTGACGTCACAATGCCTATCCTCGGTGCGGATTTCCTCTCTCATTTGCACCTTCTGGTCGATGTCGCCCACCGACGATTGGTCAACGCAGACTCGTACTTGTCGACACCTCTTCAACCCGCCCCCCTCTAACCTCGCTCTCCACATCAGCGCACCCACGGATGCCTACGCCCACCTCCTCACATCGTACCCAGAAGCTTTCCGTCCAGAACTTCGCCAAACACTCACGGTTCCTGCCAAGCACGGTATTTATCACCATATCAAGACGACGGGACCCCCCAGTCTTCGCAAAATTCAGACGTCTGGCACCGGAACGATTGGCAGCCGCCAAACAGACGTTCGCCGAAATGGAGGAAATGGGCCTTTGCCAAAAGGCCTCCAGCCCATGGTCGTCACCTTTACACATCGTTCTTAAGAAAGACGGCTCCCTCCGTCCGTGCGGGGATTACAGGCGCCTGAACATGCAAACAGAACCGGATCACTACCCCCTCCTAAATATTGCCGACGTGACCTCCTACCTGCACAAAGCGAAGGTTTTCTCTACGCTCGACCTCTTGAAGGGGTATCATCAGGTGCCTATGAACCCAGAAGACATCCCCAAGACCGCCATCACCACTCCGTTTGGTACATACACCTTCAATTACTCCTGTTTTGGCCTTCATAATACTGGGGCAACGTTTCAACGTCTCATGGATGGCATCTTAAGGGACCTCCCTTTCTGTGTATGTTATGTGGATGACATACTTGTGTTCTCCTCCTCAAAAGAAGAACACCTCCGTCACCTGCGCATCGTGCTCGACCGCCTGCAACAAAACGGCCTTGTAGTCCGGTACGACAAGTGTACCTCTGGCGCCAACGAAGTGTCGTTCTTAGGGCACCGTATCACTCCTGAAGGAGTCCATCCCCTCCCTGAGAAGGTAGCAGCCGTTCAGAACTTCCCCGCGCCCTCGACCGTCAAAGCTCTGCAGGAATTTTTGGGCATGATCAACTATTTTCATTATTTTCTGCCAGCCATTGTCGCCACTCTTGCTCCCCTCTACGCCTCCCTCAAGGGCAAGCCAAAGAACCTGAAGTGGGGTCCCCTTCAAGAAGAAGCCTTCTGCAATGCAAAGAAGGGCCCTATCAACTGCTGTGGCTCTCACTTTTCCTATCCCACACGCCCCTCTCCTTCTCTCCACCGATGCCAGCGACGTTGCTATTGGTGCAGTACTCGAGCAGGTGGTCAAAGGCTCGCCCGCCCCATTGCCCTTCTTCAGCAGAAAACTGTCCAAGGCAGAATCGGGTTATTCTACCTTCGATCGAGAATTGCTGGCGGTGCACTTGGCTGTCCGTCACTTTCGCCATTTTTTAGAAGGTACACCCTTCGTCATTCGCACAGACCACATGCCTCTGGTGCATGCCTTCACTCAACAGTCTGACGCCTGGTCCGCCGTCAACGCCGACATCTCACCGCCGTGGCTGATTACAATTGCACCCTTCAATATGTCCCTGGGAAAATGAATCCCGTTGCCAATGCCCTGTCAAGAAATACGTTTGCTGCCGTTCAACTGGGATTGGATTATAACGCCCTGGCTGAAGCCCAACGACAGGATCCAGAGTATCAAGCTAGTAGGGCATCCTGCACGTCCCTCCGTTGGGAAGACTTTCCCCTCGAAGACTCCAAAACCACCCTCCTCTGTGATGTCAGTACTGGTAGACCGCGACCTTGGATTCCTGCTCCCATGCGGTGACAGGTGTTTGATTCCATTCACGACCTTTCACATCCCTCGTGCCGTTCTACTGCACAGCTGCTGAAGGCAAAGTTCATTTGGCATGGCATTTTTAAGGATGCTAAGGATTGGGTCCGCGCCTGTACTTCTTGCCAAACTTCCAAAGTACATCGACACACGGATTCAGGAGTGGGCACCTTTCCTCAACCTCAGCGTCGTTTCGCACACATTCACGTCGACGTTGTAGGCCCCCTACCCACATCACAAGGACATCGTTACCTGTTTACCGTCATCGACCGCTCCACTCGTTGGCCTGAAACCATTCCCATGGAAACTGCAACGTCCGCCTCATGTACATCTGCCTTACTCTCTGGATGGATTTCAAGATTCGGTATCCCTGAGCATATTACTTCTGACAGGGGAACCACTTTCACATCTCAATTGTGGACGTCATTAGCGAATCTCCTGGGCATCACCCTACATCAGACAACGGCCTACAACCCCGCTGCCAATGGAATGGTTGAACGTTTTCATCGCACCTTCAAAGCAGCTTTGATGTCCCGCTGCAAGGATTTCAACTAGTTTACACAGCTTCCCTGGGTCCTCCTGGGGACTAAGGACCACTCCTAAAGACGCCCTCGACGTTTCGGCAGCTGAAATGGTGTATGGCGACCCGTTGGTCGTCCCTGCCAATTTTTTTCCTTCTACAACCTCCTCTGACGATCTCCAGCGCATACGTCCCGTCGCAGGAAAATTTACACCGTGCCGCCACACTTACAAGGCCCCAGCGAAGCATCACATACCAACGGACTTGCACTCTGCAACGCACGTCTTCCTGCGCAACGACACTAGCAAGCCACCACTAACGCCCCCTTACAGGGGCCCTTTCCTTGTGATCCGACGCAGTCCGAAAGCATTCCTACTGAACATTCGGGGCAAAGAAGACTGGGTCTCCATTGATCGTCTGCTTATCTTCTGCCAGATGACCTGCCTACAGTTCGCCTCTCTAGATTAGGGCGCCCTTTTTAACATGTACAGTATGTTATTTTTAGGGGGGGAGCCATGTACCAACTGTGTGTCACACAATTGTACATAATCATTTTGTATATATTATGCTTGTATCTGTGCTCTTCCCTCGCACTAAAAAGAACCCGAATGATCATGTCTCCGGTTTAGCTCTGTAACATTTTCTGTCTCTCGAACATGTTATGTCCTGTTGCCTTGAGGTTTTGTATATAAAGGAGAGTGTACCTTATTAAACAACTAAGTTGATTGCTTCCTGCCTTTGAGTTCACAACCCTCTCTCGGCCGTCACAGAATTCTGCTGCAATTATACTGACATGTCAATTATAGATCTAGTATTGACTAATAATCAAAATTTTTTAAAGACGTAAAGAGTTTTCCTTCTGTATCGTGTGATCCAGATCACAGACTAGTACTTGTAAAGTTAAAGCTAAGAAAGCCAACAGTTAGAAGAGCCCAGGCTGTAACAAGATTTTTAGTTGAAAAATTAAAGGAAGAAGAATGACAGGGTAATTATAAACAAGTAATTGCTACTGCTAAATATGACTGGGAGGATACATGCAATATAAATGATAATTGGTTACATTTTAAGAATGTCGAAAAGGAACAGCAATAGATATTATTTTGTGCAAAACCTCTTATGGAAGAAGACATAAATAAGCAACTTGGTAGACTAAAGAACTACAGTTGGCTGTTAAAGAAAAAAGGAAAAGATTAGAAAATGGATAAAGATACGCCACGCCGAAGACAGAGACAATTATAACAGAGCAAGGCAGGAGGTTGAAGGGGTAAAGCGAATTGCTGAGTAAGAATCAATTGAGCAAATAAGAAATTATATGGAAAATTATTTTGATTGCACAAAGAAGCTCATATACTATATGGCCAAAAATATAGAAAAAATCACAACCCCTATTGTTTGCAATTAAAGATGAGACCAGAGAAAAATTACTTACTGAGCCAAGGGACATGAGCTTAGGTGTGGGAATCATTTTGAACATTTCATTAACCCATCAGGTTAAGATGTTGAAGAATTTGAAATTAACTACCAAGTGAATGATGGTGATAAACCTGAGTTAATGATATATGAACTAAATAATCCTCTGAATAAGATGAAAAATAGTAAAACTCCGGGAGATGGCATACCTGTTGAATTAGTAAAGAATTTTGGAGAGCAGGTACTTTTAGGTTCCTGGAACTTTGTATTGGTTTTTGGAATGGAGGGAGAAATCCAGTTGACTGGGGACTTGATATTATATGTCCTATATACCAAAAAAAAAAGAAAAAAAAAGAGGACAACATAAACTGCTGAAATTATAAAGGTATATCCTTGACCCCACATGCCCTAAATGTTTATGAAAGAATGCTGTAAAGTAGACTTAGGCAATGGGTGGAACAAAAACTGGGAGGGTGGCAGTACGGATTCAGACACAATCATGGAAATAATTACTTAATATTTGCCCTTAAAAATTATTATTGAAAAGACTTGTGAGTGGGACGAAAAGAAATCTGTTGTTTTCATTAACCTTGAAAAAGCTTTGTCAAATTATCTAGGGGAAGATTATGGGATGTACGAGAAGATGGTTATTACAATCCATCCCTTATATTAAAAAAGATTTATACATTGTACATACCACAACACAAGATGCCGAGTGAACACTCAGGGAGTTTGACATGATTCATTCTCGGTTGAGTGTGGTGTATGACAGGGAAGTGTGTTGTCCCCGCTATTATTTATAATATAAATGGATAAGTGCATACGTATAATACATGAAGAATATGAGAGAACAATTACTCTAGCTTACGCGGATGATAAAGCTGTAATAGCTGATACCTAAGAAGACCTTCAGACATCGTTGATAAAATGTAAAAATGTTCTAACAACAAAAGGAATGAAAATCAATAAGAAAAAAAAAACTGAAGTAATGGTAGTGACAATAACACCGGATGAAATTGAAACCTATTGGCAGACCTTACATTGAAACCATGCAGACAGTTTAAATATCTTAGAGTAATGTTTAGTGAAGCAAACGACTCGAAAATAGAAATAGACCACCGAACAACAAAATTTTATATTAACTTGAGAATACTATACCCAGTTTTGAAAGACCGTTATATACCTAGAAGAGTAAAAATGCCTATATACATCAATATTGGGACCAATCTTAATGTATGGCCATGAATTATGGACCCTCATAAGTAGAACCTAAAGCAGATTTTAAGCAGAAGAAATGAGGGTTTTACGTTCAATTAAGGTAGTCACAAGACTTGATAGATTGGGGAATGATGACATCAGAAATGAACTGGATATTGAGAGTATTTTAGATTTAATAGAAACTGGCCAGGTACGTTGATATGGACATGTTAAAAGAATGGAAGATCAAAGATATCCAAAACCGTTTCTAGAATGGGTACCCTATGGTAGAATGCCCGTAGGAAGACCAAGAATTAGGTAGAGGACCAACATTATTTTGGCAATTGAGAAACGAGGATCATATGTTCAAGAGATTGAGGAACAACAAGTGCATCTGGACCGCGTGAACTAGAGAAGGTTCTACAATCTGGGTCATGACGACTGGCTAGCTTTTGGGTTACCTGATGTCTGGTGGGGAAGAAAAAAAATAGAGAGAGAGAGAGAGAGAGAGAGAGAGAGAGAGAGAGAGAGAGAGAGAGAGATACAATCTAATACTATCTGGCCAAATCAAAATACCCATTATCTCTAGCAGTAATATATCAATGGGGGAAATGGCAAGAAAGTCAGACGAGAGAGTATTAGAATTAATAATGCTTAAAAGAGAGAGAGAGAGAGAGAGAGAGAGAGAGAGAGAGAGAGAGAGAGAGAGAGAGTTGGTGGAGGTGTTTAGGGATATCACTATGAGGCAATCAAATTTTTTCTTAATATAGTTTTTCATTTGTAAATAGACCAAAAAATAAACACTTATGGCTTGCCTTAAGAGTAATAAAGAGAAACGACACATTTCTTAATCCAGATGACATATTTATATGAAAAGCCTGGATGAGAGAAGTAAACTTGAAAAAATAAAACATTATTCCAGCGAAGTATTTTGTGCACCAACACTATCCAGGGGAGTTCCAGGCATTTCTGAAATATGATTACAAAAACGGCAACGGGATGAAAAGAGGAAGAGAAGGGAAAGTGTAAAGGAATAACAAAAGGACTCTTGTATATTTTCTTGAAATGTGGATTTACATCTATAAGTTCGTGGGAAAATCTCTGTATAAGTTTACAGAATTCCTTTAGTATGAATTTCTTAGTGAATATTTTACTTGTTTAGTGCACGCATTTTTATCCACCTATCTCTCTCTCTCTCTCTCTCTCTCTCTCTCTCTCTCTCTCTCTCTCTCTCTCTGAATCATGATATGCAATGTCTTCGTTGGCTACCGTAACGTCAGCATTGCACGTGTAAGATGTCAAACAGAGATCTTTGTCCCCTTTTTTTTTTTTTTTTTTTTTTTTCAGAAATGAAAATTCAAAATAAAAGGGGATGGAATTATATAAGTAAGCGCAGAAGGCAAAGGTAGAATGAACGTCGTAGAATATATGTACGGTAAAGACCTGTTCTAAAGAATAGTTATGTGAACTTACATAGTCTCTTATATATCCATAAATTTTAAGTTATCCTAATCCAGTTAAGGTCAGCAACAAGTCCCCGACCCCATTGATTTTTTTTACACACAAAAAGAAAGAAAAAATTATAAAATTATTTCCTTACAGTTTATTCTTATATAAACTTTCTAACTTATTTTTTTTTTATACCTGAAAAAAAACCGAAACAAGATCAAAAATATCAAAGGAAATACCAGGAGAAAAAAAAATTGATGGTGTCTGGGATTTAAATTTCTCTTTAGGGAAGTGAATATAACTTATCTTCTTGTGATATTGCATAACAAAAATGTTTATATAAGATAGATTCCGGAAATAATTTTGATGACAAGATGTAGAATACAACTCAATGAAACTTGATTGTATGAAAATCGCCTGTTTAGAATACTCACAATCATAAAAAAATAAAAAGAAATCCAACCTGGTTACGAATATCATTAAAATATTGAATTTTGACTGACTTGAGAGCAAAGAGTTAATAAGGCAAGCATACGCGTACACAAGAGAGAGAGAGAGAGAGAGAGAGAGAGAGAGAGAGAGAGAGAGAGAGAGAACACTTTCCTCAACTACTTTAAACTCTGGAATCAACAGAGAATACAAAAACTTTTTGGTCCAGAGAAAAACGTAAATTCTCCTTCGCAGATAATCATCTTTACTTGGTGCCGAGAAAAAAAAAAAAAAAAAAAAAAAAAAAAAAATAGCATATGCCATCCTTTTGTGTATAATACAAACGAAAATACGTTGAAAGCAACGCTTTCGCTTTTTCGTCTTCTGATAGTCTTTATTTACGTTTGATATATATATATATATATATATAAATATATATATATATATATATATATACATATACATATATATATATATATATATATATGTATATATATACATATATATATATATATATATATACATATAAATATATATATATATATATATGTAATATATATATGTATATAATATATATATATATATATATGTATATATAAATGGGTGTATATATACATATCTATATATAAATTCATATATATTGTATATATATATATATATATATATTTATATATATATATATATATATATATGTATACATATATATATATATATATATACAGTATATATTTATATATATATATATATATATATACATATATACACATATATATATATATATATATATATATACTGTGTACATATACATACAAATATATTCATATAGATATATATATGTATATATATACATATATATATATATATATATATACTGTGTATATATACATATTTCTATATATATATATATATATATATATAGTATATTTAAATAACCTATATATTTTAATAGCTTAATATGTGGATTCTCTATTCGACCTACGGATCATAGTCCCCAAGGCAAAACCAATCGAAGGCAAAAGCTTCCAACCATCCGGGAATTGATGCAAGGGCCAGGAAGCTGGCATGACAGTGACGATACCATATAGCCACGAAGAAAGATGAAAAGTAGATGACAATTCGTCTGTACTTATACATGTAGAATTCAGGTTTTTTTGGATGTAAAATTGAAATCATCCCATTTTCACCATCGTAGCTAATTAGTATGTTTGTACTTGGCATTCGATTGATGATAAATTTTGCACATTTAGGGGTGTTTATTTTATATTCAAATAGACATATATTTTAACACCTTAATGTCTTAATTCTCTTACCGGCCTCGTGATTATAATCCCAAGGTGAAGACACTCGAAGTCAATAGATTTTAACCGGCCGGGAATCGAAACATGGTCCAGGAAGCTGACATAACAGTGACAATACCATTTAGCCGCAAAGAAAAATAAAAAGCCAATGTCAATTCTTTTGTACTAATACCAGTCCAATTTCAGTTTTATGTACTTACAAATCAATTCAACGTATTTTCACCATCGTAGCTAATTACCATGTTTGTACTTGGCATTCGATTACTATAGATAATTTAAATAATGAGTAAAATTAAAATACACAATTTCATCTTTGTGTGTTCCAGATTTAAGATAATTTTTTATTAGTTAACTTCGTTTAATTTCATATTTTTCATTGTAAATATATATATATATATATATATATATATATATATATTTCAAATAAGCCATATATATTAATACATTGAAGTCTAGATTCTCTTAACGACCTCGGGATCAGAGCCCATGGCGGAACCGCCCAAAGACTATGATATCGGACCAGCGGGGATTTGAACCCTCGTCCGGGATATCTGTATGCCAGTGACCATACCACTCCGCCACGAAGAAAGATAAAAGTCAATGACAATTCTTCTATACATATACCTGTCTAATTCAGGTTTTCTGTACTTAGAATAAAAATCAACCCATCTTCACCATCGTAGCTAATCGGTAGATTTGGGACTTGGCATTCGATTAATGATAAATTTTTTGCACATTTAAACGTGTTTCTTTCATATTTCAAATAAGCCATATATATTAATACATTAAAGTCTGGATTCTCTTAACGACCTCGGGATCAGAACCCAAGGCGGAACCGCCCAAAGACTATGATATCGGACCAGCGGGGATTTGAACCCTCGTCCGGGATATCTGTATGCCAGTGACCATACCACTCCACCACAAAGAAAGATAAAAGTCAATAACAATTCTTCTATACATATACCTGTCTAATTCAGGTTTTCTGTACTTAGAATTGAAATCAACCCATCTTCACCATCGTAGCTAATTGGTTGGTTTAGGACTTGGCATTCGATTAATGATAAATTTTTTGCACATTTTAACGTGTTTCTTTCATATTTCAAATAAGCCATATATATTAATACAATAAAGTCTGGATTCTCTTAACGACCTCGGGATCAGAGCCCAAGGCGGAAACGCCCAAAGACTATGATATCGGACCAGCGGGGATTTGAACCCTCGTCCGGGATATCTGTATGCCAGTGACCATACCACTCCACCACAAAGAAAGATAAAAGTCAATAACAATTCTTCTCTACATATACCTGTCTAATTCAGGTTTTCTGTACTTAGAATTGAAATCAACCCATTTTCACCATCGTAGCTAATTGGTTGGTTTAGGACTTGGCATTTGATTAATGATAAATTTTTTGCACATTTCAACGTGTTTCTTTCATATTTCAAATAAGCCATATATAATAATACAATAAAGTCTGGATTCTCTTAAAGACCTCGGGATCAGAGCCCAAGGCGGAACCGCCCAAAGACTATGATATCGGACCAGCGGGGATTTGAACCCTCGTCCGGGATATCTGTATGCCAGTGACCATACCACTCCGCCACGAAGAAAGATAAAAGTCAATGACAATTCTTCTATACATATACCTGTCTAATTCAGGTTTTCTGTACTTAGAATTGAAATCAACCTATCTTCACCATCGTAGCTAAATGGTAGGTTTGGGACTTGGCATTCGATTAATGATAAATTTTTTGCACATTTAAACGTGTTTCTTTCATATTT
>NC_090733.1:39477808-39480308 GCF_036898095.1 Palaemon carinicauda
TATTCACTCTGACACACGATTCTATCTAGTTTACTTTACTCTTGTTTTGTTATTTTTTGTAATTATAAAGAAAATGTATATTTAGATATTGTTGTTCTTAAAATATCTAATTTTTCTATTTTTCATTTCCCCACTGGGCTTGTTTCACTGTTGGACCCCTGAGTTTATAGCATCCTGTTTTTCCAACTAGGGTTCTAGCTTAGCAAGTAATAATAATATAATAATTTTCTTAGAATCACAGGAAAATAAAGTTATTAGCACAAAAAAACATATTGTCTTATTCATAATTGTTGATTTTTATCATTATTTCAAAATCTATGAAATATTCATTGCCCATATTACTTTGTTTCCTTTCAACTAAAATACATTAAAGTCAGTGTTTTTCATAGCAGAAATCATGCATATCATTAACCATTTGTTTATATGGATGTACGTTGTGTATATGCTGTACTTACGGTAAGTACGGATGTGTGGAATTAGTTAAGTACACATGTATACCTGTAATATATAATTCCGTACATATTAGCCTAGTAGAGAACATAAATACTACCCTGTTTTGTTACCATTATTACATTTTGTTTAAATATTCTAAGCGTGAAGTACTTCTAAACTACGTAATGGCATAAACATATTTGGGTCAAAACATGAAAAAATATCATATTGCTAAATTGAATAATAGGTCTTGAAATGTTAAGAAAAAAATATTCAATATAACAACAACAAAAACAATAATAATAATAATAATAATAATAATAATAATAATAATAATAATAATAATAATAATAATAATAATAATAATAATAATAATAATAATAATAATAATGATAATAATAATAATAATAATAATAATAATGATAATGATAATAATAATAAAAATAATAATCACCATCATCATCATCATCAGCATCATCAATTTCTCTTACACCTAGTGATGCAGAGGGCCTTAATTAGATTCCCTCAGTCGTCTCTATCTTGAGCTTTTAAATCAATACTTCTCCATTCATCATGTCCTAATCCAAGCTTTATAGTCCTCAGCCATGTGGCCCTGTGTCTTCCAACTCTTTTAGTGCCTTGTAGAGTACAGATGAAAGTTTGGCGATCTAATATCTCTTGTGGAGTGCTAAGAACATGCCCAAACCATCTCCATCCACCCCTCATCATGATCTCATGAACACATGACACTTTGATTAATATTTCTTATAGTTTTATTTCTAATCCTGTCCTGCTATTTATCTACCAATACCTTTCTGGTGGCTTTGTTGGAAAACTACAAAATCTGTTGGATATTGCATCATTGTCATTCCACGACCCATGTCCATACAATAGCCCCGATCTGCATAAACTGATATATAGAATAATTTTTATAAGTAATTTCAGGCGATTTGATTTACAAAATTTTGCTTAACTTAGCAATTGTCTGACTGGCTTTTTTTCAGTCTTTCATTAAACTTCAATTCAAAAGTCACTTTCTTAAAGATCATAGTTCTTTTATATTCAAATGATTCTACCTTATTAATTCTTACATTGATATTTCATCTTCCATTGCATATCCCGTTCTCATCATCTCTGCCTTTCTTCTATTTATCTTGACCGTAACCTCATATGATATTTCATGGATCCTTGTCAGCAAGCTTTGCAAGTCCTGTGGCCTATTTTAATAAGGACAGGGACATTACCATACTCTAGGTCTGGTAAATTCCTGTTACCAATCCAGTCCAGCCCATTTTTTCGCTATCCCTAATAATAGATAATGAATAATAAATAATAATAATGTCATATTGCTAAATTGAATTATAGATCTTGAAATGTTAAGAAGAAATTATTCAATATAACAACAACAACAACAGCAACAACAACAACAACAATAATAATAATAATAATAATAATAATAATAATAATAATAATAATAATAATAATAATAATAATAATAATAATAATAATAATAACAAAAACAAACACAACAACCACAATAATAATAATAATAATAATAATAATAATAATAATAATATTAATATATCAAAAACCATAAAATAAATATTGTTCACACAAAAAGATATCTACTTATACTGTCCAAGCTTTTTCCTCATGCAAATTCCTGTTATTGAATTACGGTGGTCTATTTTTCTACCAATATAGCACTTTTATGTCTGTAAATCATTAAAAGATCTTAAACCATATATTACATATAAAGTATGATGAGAGATAAAAGACAGTCTTAAACCAACAATTAAATCTCATCTGTCTTATTCAAACTGGCATATCCGTCAGTGGTAATAACCAGTAAAAGGATATTGAGATCTTCCCTTCAGGAGAGATGTCCATTTCCATAAAGGGTGAAACAAGAGTGGCATGGCAGGGAATACTGGGTTAATTAGTAACTCCCTTTTGCTAATAAAACATTATTTTATGATTTCCAAAAACTACTGCTATCATAATGTATGGCAAGACTTTGAAACGCTATGAAAATAAACACGCAAAATGTTATATACACATTCATATA
>NC_090733.1:39485308-39492808 GCF_036898095.1 Palaemon carinicauda
TATATATATATAATATATAAATATATATATATATATATATATATATATATATATATATATATATATATATATATATATATATATATATATATATATATATATATATATATATATACAAACATAAGACTCAATTTACATTTGTCTGGGCGATGGAATCAGCAGTAAGTATTTGCAGAATTTACTAAAAGAAGCAATCTCAAATCTATGAATAAGTTTTTTTTTTTTATAAATAGGACGAAAGAAAATAGACATAGGGATACCCAAATTAAGAAACGAAAAATTAAATAGATTATAAGCGTTTTATGGATTAGCGTAATTTTTTATTTGATTTTTATCAGCCTTGTTTCTACATTTATTTTTTTTATGTGAAATTAATGTAAAAATTCCAATTTATAAAGTGAGTTTGTAAATTTAAAGTTTTTTTCTGTTGAAATGCTGGTTTAACCTCCTCCCACTCATCTTATAATTGTTAAGTGTCTAGTTTACCGCTTTGTTTTCTGTTCTGTGCTTTCTGAGTCCTTGGATGGAAAAAGACACCAGAGTTTACCAGTGAAGAGCTCGTTTGCCAAATTAACAGTGGAGACCTACTGTAAGGCTTCCCGGACCTACTGCAGCTGCTGGCTAAATTGATCCTTTTGAGGATTGCGCCACCCACCGTTGACGGTTTTTGCAGGTGGATTTCTGCCACATGCGGTGTTTTACTGCTCCTGGGTGCTCTCTTCTGGAGTCTGCAGAGCCGATGCATTAAATGCCGGCTTTGATGAGGACTGTGGAGAGACGCCTCCGTCGATGCATCCTCGTCATGACCAGCTGTAGGAGCCTTAGAGCTCGTGATGATACGTAGGGAGACAGTGGCCAGGTAGAAACTCTCATTACCCGTTTTTTTATTGATTTGGGGCTATATTTCCCTGCCTTTGGCGAGGAGTCCTACATAGCTGTACTTCCTACAGTAGTTGTAAGCCTGTGGAGCTGCTACCTTATTTAGAGCTGTGGGTGTTGTTTTTCTACAGCCTCAAAGAGTATGATATGGTTAGGTATTCAGTGACTTTTTGGGGGGGGTTTAGTGTTTAACTATTTTATTTAACTCTCTCTATTTGAGAGTGTGTTGTTTCCCGGTGGGGAATGTTATTGTAGTTACCCATTTGGTGGTTTAATTATTATTTGACTCTCTCTCTTTCTCTTTCTGAGAACTTGTTGTTTCCCTTTTGGAAATTTTCTTATTAATGTTCAAGTGATAATTATTGATTATTGATTGGTTAAAATGTTCATGTATTTATTTGTTAATCATTCATTGTTATTTTTTTAGTGTTAAGTTGTCTAAAAATTTGTTGTTAATAAATATTGTTAACTTTTCCAAGTTTTTTCGTTTCCACTGGCCAATTTTACTAAGGATATTTACACTATCACTGTCCTCCCTGTTCGTGCAATAAGAACTTGCACCACTACCCGACAAGGGTCGTGACATATTTGGCGACTGTGACAGGATAGGGAGCTCAGGGTATCCGGTGTTTTGGTCAGTGGAGCGACGCTTGAGTGGACTCTTCAATATATTTTTTTTTTTTTTTTTAGCATTGCCTTTCTCCCCTGAATATATTATTTTGTTTCACAGAATGGAGTGATTTATTTTTTCATCCTGCTGAGTTTTTCGGGTCAGCTGATTGCCTAAAGTATTTGCCCCTGCTAAGTAAGAAACAGTTAGTTGAAAATGCTAAGTGGTTGGGTGTTCTGCAGAAGATGGTGGACACCAGAGCAGTGATGTTGGTATTAGTTAGGGATAAATTAAAACAGGATTTAGCTAGAGCTGAACATTCAGGGAGTAAATGTGAGGTAATAGGAGATAGTGAGGAGAGTTTGATGGTGGGGTTTGAAGAGGACAAAGTAAGTATGAGGGCTTGTCTAACTCTTTTTGAGGACCCTTCTGTAGTAGGTACCATTTACAAGGGTCCAGCAAATTTTTCCCAGGTTACGGTAATGTGTCGTTTAATCCGTATTTGCCCCCCCCTCACCCCCTGACTCTGTACTTGTAAAATCTCAGGCCCCTGTTAATGCGTTGGGTGATTCCAAAGAGGAGAAGGAATATAACCTTATTTGTGAATGGATACAGTTGAAAAGAAATGGAGTTTGAGGAGAATGAGAGGGTAAGGCGTCATGAGTTGGAGATGATGAAATTAAATATAGAGACGACTAAGTTGCAGGGGGCCAATTTGATAAGTTCCCCTAAAATGGACTACCAAGATAGGTTTAACATAGGTGCTGCACTAGAGTTGGTGTCGGTGTTTGACGAAAAGAGCGTCCCCGAGTTCTTCAAGGCATTTGAGCGTGTGGCCTCCCGATTGTCTTGGCTTGCAGAAATGGGACCTGTATTAATACAGTGTAGGTTGGTGGGCAAGGCAATGCGGGTGTATAATACCTTGAGGAGACAGTAGCTCGCGATTATCAGAAGGTAAAAGCCTTAATTTTGAAATCGTATGATTGGTCCCTGAGGCGTACCGCCTCCGGTTTCGTAACTATACAAAACACCCTACGCAGTATTTTGTTGAGTTTACCCGCGTCAAGAAGGAACAGTTCGACGACTGGCTGAAAAGTCGTCAGATTGGTAATATCGCTGCGTTACGTGAACTGTTGCTCCTTGAAGAATTTAAGAAGGCCTGTAGCAGGGAGTTGAGAGTTCAATAGGAGGAGGTAAAGAGTGTGAAATTGAGTAGTGCCACTCAGTTAGCAGATGAGTTTGTATTGACTCATCAATCAGGTAGCGGTAGCTTTACTTATAAAACTTTAAATAATCAAGCATCTTGTTCCCCTAACAGTGGCAGGAGAGGGGAAACCTCCTCATCGGCTCCCCATATCACCAAGAGTGATAATGTTAATTTTAAATCTTTTCCAGGTGATAGGGATGTGTGTAGAGCCCAAGGAGGTCCTCCTCCCACTAAAATTTTTGCTAATAAAGTCTTCCCAGGTAACAGGTACAATGGGAATAGATGCTCAGGTTGTAAAGGAAGTTGTTATTGCTGCAACAAGCCCGGGCAAACCCAAAATCAGTGTAATGCTTGGAAGATGTACCTAGAGCAAAATAATCATCGTCCTGTAGCCTTAGTTAGTCATAAGTCAGAGATTAGTAACAGCAGTCCTTTAGACAGACCGCCAGTAGAGAGTTTTTCAGTAGATAGTAGCAAGCATAATGTTTCTAGTCCCCAATCATGACTTAAGTACGACAGATATGTGTGGCCTGGAAAGTTGATTTTTCATCTCATGTTGTTCAGGTGAAGTTTTTTAAGGACACTGGTTCTGCCAGGTTATTAGTCCTTAAGAGGGCTCTAAATGGTTTTGAGAAATATACTGGAAATTCTGTATTATTGAAAGGTTTTCCAGATTCAGTTTTGTCAGCTCCTTTGGTTAATGTCTGCATGTCTTCTCCAGGATATGATCGCATCACTGAGTTGGCTGTGGTGGATAGTCTACCTATTCCGAGTATTGATGGTATCCTGGGAAATGATATGCTGGATAGTGAGGGTCGGGAGCTGTTCCCTATATTATCAGTAAATGCTAGTCCTGTGGCTGTTTTGACTCGGTCCGCAGCAAAAGCGGCTAATTTACTTGATATATATAGTAATGATGACTTAATGTTAAGTAGTGTAGAGTTAGATATTCTAAGGCCTGGGACAGTAAAGAGTAGTGGTAATGAAGTAATTATTATGAAACTTGATTGTGATAGAGCTGCTTTTATTAGAACTCAAAAGGATGAATTTAATTTTGATTTGGGCAATGTTGATGATCTGACTAGACCTAGGTTTGGAGTTGTGAAGGGCTTACTCTATAGGTTTAGTCATCCCACATCTGATAATTTGAATAAAACTGGTCGGGTGGAACATCTTGTGGTACCTTCTCAATTTAGAAATTCTGTTTTGGATTTAGCTCATATTATTTTTTTTCAGGTCATTTGGGTGTGTTAAAAACTTTTCATATTCTGGCTATATATTTTTGGTGGCCTGGGATTAAATTGAGTGGGAAGCAATTTATCAGACCGTGAGACTTGTTAGGTTATGGGTAAACCAAATCAGGGGATCCCTAAAGCCCCGTTGCATCCCATACCCGCTATAGGTGATCGTTTTTCTGAGTTAGTAATTGATGCGGTAGGTCCCTTACCCAAAACTAAAACAGGTTATGTATATTAACTAACTATCATGGATAGAGCCTCTCGCTTTCCTGAAGCTATACCCATGAGGCGTATTACTTCCAAAGTTGTTTTTGAAAAATTAATGGATTTCTTTTCCAGGTATGGTCTCCTTCGTGTAATTTAGGCCGACTGTGGGACGAATTTTATGAGTAAGGTATTTAGGGGTAAGTGTGCTGAACTGGCCATTCAGCACGTTACCAGTGTACCTTATCACCCGGAGAGTCAAGGAGTGGTGGAAGGGTTCCACCAGACCCTCAAGTCTGTCCTGAAGAAACATTGTTATGATCATGATAGTGACTAGGACAAAGCCCCCGCCCCCCCTCCCGCCCTCCCCCCCCCCCCCTTTGCCTCTTTTTCTATCAGGAATCACATAACTCTTCCACTGGTGTAGCTCCTTTCGAGTAAGTATTTGGGCACAAGGTCCGTGGACCATTGGAAATTATTTTTGAAATGCTTAACTCCAACCGGAAGGAGGAGATAAATGTGAAAGGGTTTGTGGAAGACTTGAAGGGAAGAATGGTTAGTGCCTGGAAGTTTGCCAGGGAAAGCTTGAAACGGTCCTTGTCAGTAATGAAGAAAAACTTTGACAAATAGGTAAATGTACTGTCATTTGAACCTGGGAAGTTGGTTTTTGTGCTGAATACGGACCCAGATAGTTTTCTCAAATCAAGATATAAGGGCCCTTGGAAAGTTTTAAGGAAGCTGTCAGAGCTTAGCTTTGAAATTGAAGCTCCCGGTTCAACCCGTAAATGTAGAATATTCCATGTTAATCACTAAGGTGATCCCTTTGCGATAGTGTCCGAGCCTGTCTGTGGTATTGGATGAGTCTCCCGAGGACTCTGATGAGTTACGGTATCAGTTTCCTTCGGATGCATTGGGTGAAAATATGCAAAATTTGAAGATTTTATAAAGTAGGTTAGAGCATTTAGATGTTAACAAACAGGGAGATGTACTTAATTTAATTTATTCCTTTTCAGATCTTTTTCAGGAGGCTCCAGGTAGGAAAAATATTTTAAGTCATGACGTTGATGTAGGTGATACTTCCCTTGTGAAGCAGAGTCCTTACCGGTTGAACCCAGTAGAAAATCTGGATCGAGAAAGTAGAAATTTAACACTGAAAATTAAAAGGATTTAAAGTCACATGATGTTCAATGAAAAAGCATAGACCGCAAGTAATAGTTATAAACAAACATCTAGAGAGTGTTAGTGCATATAGGTGCTTAAGACATAAAGTAAGAGTTTCCCGGTATAAGGGACTGAAATTATGAACAAGGAATGGAAATCATTTGGTAAACAAAATGAGAATATGAAAATAAAAGAGCCACTTCCTCTATAATGGAGAGTATATAATACAATGATCTTACCACTATTAACTCATACATCAGAAACTATGAGCCTTACTAAAGTCTTAGAACATAAGCTAGTTACAACTCAAGGAGCTATGGAAAGAATAATGAAGGGAATGAAAATATCATACAGAAAAAGAGCAACTTGGATACTCGAGCAATCTGCAGTAGAGCATATTGTAACATGTGAAAAAAAAATGGACAAAGGAAGGATATATAATGAGAATGACAGGTAAAAGATGGACATTAAGAATAAGAGAATGGGTCCCCAAAGATTTCAAAAGAATCAGGGAAAGAATGAGAACACGATGGATTGACGAGCCAACAAAGTTTGCTAGTATGGACTGACATAATAAGATCACAAACAGACACAAGTGGAAAGGATGATAATATACTTACATTATATGTATACAATATATATATATATATATATATATATATATATATATATATATATATATATATATATATATATATATATATATGTATATATATATATATATATATATATATATATATATATATATATATGTGTGTGTGTTTGTTTGTGTCTGTCTGTCTGTATGTGCGTGTGTGCGTGTTTAGGGAGGGAGTGCGAGTGAGAGAAGACGTGGTAACAAAAATGTTTTATTAGTTAGCATATTATACAGTTGAAAAGATACTCATATAAATAAGAGTTAGGAGGGAAGTCCATATCAGTATAAGGATAGACAATATATCTTACATGTTTATATAAAGGCTATCTGAGTTATTGTCTTACGGTTGCGGTGGCCGATGTGGTAACGTCCATGAATGTTGAACGCCAGACTGGGATTCAAGTCCCGCTCAAACTCGTTAGTTTCTTTTGTCCCCGCAACCTCACCATCCTTGTGAGCTAAGGATGAGGTCTTTGGGGGATCTTATAGGTCTATCTGCGGAGTCATCAGCAGCCAATGCCTGGTCCTCTTTGGTTCTAGCTTGAGTGGAGACTGGCCTTGGGCGTTGATCATGTGTATATGTTCAGTCTTCAGTGTATTATCCTGCTTGATACGGTAATATCACTGTCCCTTGCTTGTGCCATTCATAGTGGCCTTAAAAGCACCTATACAGAGTCGATAATTTTATTTCGAAATTACCATTTCTTTTACTTCATTTTTTCAAACCTATAGTTAGGAACAATAGTATTTTGATAAGTTCTTTAAAAAGTTTTTTTTTTTTCTGGTGGATGGGCGGAGAAACTTGAATGGATAGTGTACACATGAATTATCTTTCCTACCAAGCAGTTCGTGAACTGAAACTTTTTTATATTAATATGGTGGAGCTAAATTTATGCCAATACAATAACATATCCGATGCACGGAAAATTATTTTGACAATATTGCAATACGGAATACTGTTAGGTGAAACTAGTTCTCTCTCTCTCTCTCTCTCTCTCTCTCTCTCTCTCTCTCTCTCTCTCTCTCTCTCTCTCTCTCTCTCTCTCTCTCTCTCTCTCTCGGGACATTCCAAGCTGATATTTCGAAAAGAGTTTCATATATATATATATATATATATATATATATATATATATATATATATATATATATATATATATGTGTGTGTGTGTATATATATATATGCATATATATATATATATATATATATATATATATATATATATATAAGTGTGTGTGTACGTATGTATGTATATTAAGTGTATGTGTTTGTATTATTAGGTATTAGATATGCAAGAACATGAGTTCAATATCATTCATCGAAAAACAAAGATAGTATTTACTCATAGACAAATAGTGCAAGTCGTTTATGTGATAAAATATTGGCAGAAATAACATGACATTTTGAATTTAAAAAAAAAAATAATAATAATAATAAAAAAAACGTAATCAACTGAGTTGTGGAACCCTTTGCATTTTCTGGAGAGGTTAAAATTTAAACATTTTGTCGGTATTCTTCTGTGCATGAATTTTCTTACCTGACTAACTTTTGCTTTCGGTTAGTACA
>NC_090733.1:39497808-39503532 GCF_036898095.1 Palaemon carinicauda
CATCGTTTATGGCGGCTGCCTCCCTTATCACTAATCTCTTCTTTTTACCTAATGTATGTATAGGCGTGCAGATTTTTATAGTCTCTGGTGCTTGCTGCTCTCTCTTACCCATGCCACCCTCTAGGACAGGACGTAGTCATTCTAAGGCTGCTGATACCTGCCTGGTACCGGCCAAAATATCTGCAGCCCCATCGACGGTACGAGACACTAACATTATCGTTTTGTAGCGCCAAATATCATTGGTGTTTCTTGTTACTAACATCACATTGCTAATCCTTGGTGTGGATTTCTTCTCCTATTTCCACCTCCTGTTTGATATTTGTTAATTTTCCCAGACTGTTACTCATCAACACCTCATTAACACGCCCACTCCAATATCGCTCTCCACATCAGCACACCCACGGATGCCTACGCCCAACTCCTCATGTTGAACCCTGATGCCTGATGTCATACATCCAGAACTTAGCTAAACGCACATGGTTCGCGCAAATTATAATATTTATCATCACATCAAGATGACTGGGCACCCAGTGTTTGCCAGATTCAGGCGTCTGGAACCTAATCGTTTGGCAGTCACTAAAAGAATGCTCACCAAAATGGAAGAAATGGGCCTTTGACAAAAAGCCTTAAGCCTATGGTTGTCACTCTTACATATTGTCCTGAATAAAGTTAGCTCCTTGCGCCTTTTTGGGATTACAGGCGTCTGAACATGTAGACAGAACCGGATTACTACCTCCTACCAAAACTTTGCCAACGTTACCTCCTCTTTGCACAAAGCTGAGGTTTTCTTCATGCTGAATCTCTTGAAGGGGTATTACCAGGTGCTCATGACCCCAGAAGACTGGCATCATTACCCAGTTTGGTAATTACACCGTAAATTACTCCTGTTTTGGCCTTTGTAAAGCTGGGGCTACTTTTCAACACCTGATGGATTTCATCTTAGGAGACCTCGCCTTCTGTGTATGTTACATGAACGATATACTTGTATTCTCTTCCTTCAAAGTTTTTCACATCACTAGCACTGATCTACTGCACAGCTACTAAGGTTGCTAAATATTGGGTCCGGGCCTATACTTCATGCCTATGTTAATAAGTACATTGATTATCAGATTAAGGAGTGGGCACCTGTCACCATCCTCAGCTTTGTTTTCCCAATTCACGTAGATGACGTCATTGAATATCTGCTCCCAGGCACTGACAGCTGTTTGATTTCATTCATCGCCTTTCACATCACTAGTTAAGAATTGGGTCGGTGCTTATAGTTCATGCCAAAGTTAAAAAGTACATCGATAAACGGATTCAGGAGTAGACACCTTTCCTCCTCATCAGCTTTGTTCTTCCCATATTCCCGTTGACATAGTAGGTCTTATGCCCACATCACAAGGACATTATTACCATTTTACCGTCATTGACCGTTCCACTAGTTGGCCTAAGGCCATTCCCAGGGAAACTGCAACTTCGGCCTAATAAACATCTGCCTTACTCTTAGTTTGGATAGTGAGATTTGGTAACCCAGAGCATATTACTTTTAATAGGGGTACGACTTTTATATCTTAATTATGGAGATCATTAGCAAATCTCCTGGACATCACCCTACATCAGACAACTGCCTGAAACCCTAATGCCAAAGGAATTATTGAACATTTTCATTGCAATCTCAAAGCAGTTTTGATGTCCAGTTATATTGAATACACCTGGTTTACTCAGCTTTCCTGTGTCCTCCTGAAACTAAAGACAACTCCCAATGATGGCCTGGATGTCTCGGCAGCTGAAATGGTATATGGCAACCTGTTGGTCGTCCATGTCAATTTTTTTTTTCCTTCTGCAACCTCTTCCAACAATCTCAAGCGTATAGGTCACATTGTGGGAAAATTTATCCCATACTGTAATATTAACAAGCCCCCTGCAAAGTAACACATACTAATAGATTTGCATTCGGCAACGTAGGATTTCCTTCGCAACGGCACTATCAAGCCACCACTAAAGCCCACTTACAAGAGCCATTTGCTTTTGATCCATTGCACACTGAAAGCTTTATTAATTCACCTTCTTGGCAAAGAATACTGGTTCTCCAATGATCGACTAAAACCTACATATATCCTGCAAGATGACCCATCTCCAGTGTGGCTCTCAAGAGCAGAGTGCCCTTTTTCCCATTCATTTAATTTTTTTTGAGGGATGTCATTTACCGTTCGTTTTTCAAGCACGCTCGTACACTGTAACGGTAATTTTGTTAAGTATAATCGTTTTCACTTCCCTGCACCGATAGTAGAGCAACCTGTGTAAGCTTGCCATACGAAATTTTAGTTACTTTGATTTTTTGTGACGTTTTTTCGCGCACAAGTGTTTGTATATAAGCTCGTTGTCTGTTTAATAATGTTGATTGCATTCATATCACCTCTGCTATTACCTAACAGCCACCTCACACACTTAAAATGATATTATTGACTAGTGGGTTAAAATTATTATATCTATGATTTTTCTGTTGTGATATTACCAACATTTTGGCATAATATAGAGTAACTACTTTAGTTTTGTGTTTAAGGGCGGGAATATAAGAAAATAATGCAATTACAAGTATATATGTCAGTAGTTCAAATAAGAAATGTGATGTTAAATTTATTGTAAACTACGTTTACTTTTCAAATATGCAATAGCCTAGAGAAAGAGAGAGAGAGAGAGAGAGAGAGAGAGAGAGAGAGAGAGAGAGAGAGAGAGAGAGAGAGAGAGAGAGAGAGAGAGAGAGCTGCAGCTGAACTATATTTTCATCTGTATAAAAGTGGGAAATCATTTTGCAACCGAAACAGCTTGTGATATTGTGGGTGAGACCCTCTTTTCCATTTTACTCATTCAATTATATCCGCTCTCCTCCAGGAGTCGTTATATTCTATTTAGAAAAATAAAAAAGATTGAAAAATGTGTGAATATTGAAAGATAGATTTAGAGCGGATGACAGCCGATCGAGATAAAAGAAGAATTTTTTTTTTTTATACCAGAACATATACTTAATACATTAAATTTTTACTTAAAAATTCTTAAAATATAAATATATCCTTTTACATTTCTCCTTTTTTGTTAGTAGCAAGGACCATAATTCAGTTCCCGATTGAATATATGGATCATCCATTGTCTGTCATTCTCATTATATGTCCTACCTATTTCCATTTCTTTTTCCTACATGTTGTGAGAATACCATCTATTTAATTTGCTCTCGTATACATGTTGCTCTTTTTCTATATCTTGGTGCTTTTGCTGTGTAATATAAGTACATATATTCTTCAACAATCTCTAGAGGTTTGTCCTTGGTTCTTTTTTGTAGTCTGTATTTTCATTTAAAATCATCGCAGTTTTCCTCATAATAATTTTCGGTCCTACATTTCTGCTTTTTTTCTATTCAAATCTTGTATCATATTTTGTAATTCCTATCATAATTTTGTAAACACAACTATCCCATCTGCAATTCTTAAGTTGTTATAGTATTCCAAATTAGTATCAATTCTTACATTTTCCCATCCTAAATTCTTAAAAACTTCTTGGAATGCTGTAAATAATTTGGGAGATATGTGGTCTCCCTGTTTAACTCCTTTCTCAAGCGGAATTTTCTCATTATCGGTATGTAGTTTTATTATTGCTGTACAATCTGTAGAGATAATTGCTTTCCTCCTAGTGTATAAATACAATGTATAACGGCTTGTCTTGGTTGACTTTTCCATTAGCTGATTACATACCCACTTGTAAAGCTAGCCAACTCTCTTGGTTGATTTAAGTCTAGTTGTGTTTCTATTTGGCCTAATTTGATCTTTGTAAATTTTTTCCTATATTATGGAGAGTAAATTTACTAGGTGGTAATGTTTCAGACCTTTTGAGTTTTCCATTTTGGGAATTAGTATAATTATAAAGTTTCTTTTTTCCAAATTGTAGGTAGAGAGCATTCTTACAGACATTTGTTGTAAAGTACGGCCAGTCTTACTACCATGCAATCTCCTACATGTATTATTGAATCAATTGTTATGCCATCTTTTCATGATGATTTGCCTCTTCTCATGGCTTTTTGTCTTCTTTAACCTTTCCTACTGTTATGTTTTGTACTGGCTCAGGTGGCTATTTTTTTTTCTATTGGGGAAGTTTTTTTCCTTTTATCAGTATTGTACAGCAATTTTTAACACTTCATCTCTATTTTGAATAGTATTTCCATCTTCATTCTTTAATGTATGTGTATATATATATATATATATATATATATATATATATATATATATATATATATATATATATATATATATATATATATATATATATATACGTAAAAATCACAGGAAAACGTGATGCTCAGATGCAGTAAGAACCACAGGGAAAATGAAAACACGAAATATACGATTAGATTAAGTCCTGACTAGTTTCGTGATACTTCTTCACAGAACTGAAGAATTATCACGAAACTAGTCAGGACTTAATCGTATATTTCGTATTTTCATTTTCCCTGTGGTTATACCTGCATATATATATATATATATATATATATATATATATATATATATATATATATATATATATATATAAATATATATATATATATATATATATACATATATATATATATATATATATATATATATATATATATATATATATATATATATATATATATATATATATATATATATATATATCAGGTCAGACAATTTTCAAGCTGGCGCCAAATGAGCTAGCGCCAGAATAACGAGCGCCAAAACCATTTAGCGCCAAAACGGCGGCGCCAAATCATTGTCGCCAAAAGAGCGGCGCTAAAACGTACTGGACTCCCCCGTTCCATGTCTTCTTTTCATCAATTTGATGTTTCCTACCTTTTTTTTATTGTGTCTTTAATTTTGATTCCATCATGTTTACGAATATCTTGGGTTTCAAATTTGTTTATTTTAGGATAGGTCTGCTGAATGTATTTCATGCCACTTGGATTTTACCCTCGTTTCTAATATTTTCTTTATTAATATTTTCATCTATATCGAAGAGTTTTATTCTATCTTTTTTAGGAGCTTTTCCATCTATCTCTTGTACTGATTCCAATACAAATTTTGTTAATTTACTGATTATTTCATCTCTAATTGCCTCCATTTCTTCATGTGGATGTGAGTACCTATTCGTTAATGCTAAACCAAAATCGTTAGAATTTTCTCTTTTTACAGAAGTGTTTATTTTGTTCTTTAAATTAATTATTCTCTCTCTTTCTTACATATAAACGAAATCTCTTTCGCTTCATTCTATGATCGTTAACTTTAACTTGTTTAACTGTTATATCTTTAACTAAATTCAATTTCGCACTGAGAAAAAAATCTATTTAATTTTTCTTTTTTTATGTTCTTTTCTTATAAAATATGTTCAAGATTGTAAGATTGTTTCTTTCAGGAAATTATACAAGCATGTCTCCTCTGTTATTTCTTGTGCCTATTCCAAATTTACCTACTGCTGATTCTTCTCTCTTCATTCAACCTACTTTAGCATTGGAATCACAAGAAAGTAATGTAAATTAGTCTTTTTTTTTCATAGATATCTCCAGATCTACATAAAAAGTTCCTATTTCCCCAAATGAAGTAAAAGCTTTTGGTGCATACGTTTGAATGATCTTCAGGTTATACTTCTTATGTTGTTTGATAATTAATCCTGCAATTCTATCACAAGTACTACAAAATTCTTTTATGTTACCATTCTTTGTTCCTTTCTTGTCCT
>NC_090733.1:39519032-39544032 GCF_036898095.1 Palaemon carinicauda
CAATCTTTAGAACTCAAGTTAGGAGATTTTGCATGGTGATGAACTTTTCTGATTACATTAATCGCAAATGAATAAAATGATGTTGACACAAATGAAACCTCATTTATTTCCTTCAAGTCCAACAAAAAACTAATTCTCATCTTGCAATAGAAATGACTTAAACCAATATCCTTTCTAATATCATTTAGACCTGTCGAACTGAGAATCTTTAAGGACTTAAACATTTATAATTCCCACTCCACCTTTTTCTTTCGACAAACAAAGAGTATCTCTACCTACAGGATGGTAAGTTCCCTGTCATATATATCGGAATACATGCATATTTATTTGAGCAATGTACTTTTTCAAAGGAGGCAAAGTGTGTGATATATACCAAACTTTGGACAAAACTAGTGAATTAACCATAATAGCTCTTTGGAAAATAGATAATTGTCTTTGACTTAGCATATCTATTGACACTTTAATATTTTGAGTAAGGCGAGACCAATTGTCTTCACATGTAACCTCAAAATCACTATAATAAATTATACCAAGAATTTTGATACTTTCAACAGTTTTCAACCAACTGATAGGCCATTTTTTCTCTGTTTTTTCCATTTCCCAAACCCAATTGTACTAGTTTTGTCCTTGTTTAGCTGTGCACCTGTCGCAAGTTCAAACCTCTGTACTTCTTTATAATATTCTCTAACTGAATCATCAGTTGACAAGATAGGGATGAGTCATCTGCATAACCTTGCAGGCACATATTTACACTGTTTAAAAGGCTAGGCCCTATCATCTTGTTATTATTCTTTATTTCTCTATACAAAGGTTCTTGAAAATACAATATAACAGCCTTGATATAGGGCAGCCTTGTCTTATTGACCTTTTAATACAAAAGGGTGAACTCATAAAGCCATTTATCAAGATTCACAATCTTTGTACAATACTCTAACTAATGCCACAAATTCATCTGGTAAACCAAATTTCTTCATTATTTTAAAAACAAAATCCATATTAACTCTATCAAAAGCCTTAGACCAGTCTAAGCTTAGAATTGCTAAGTCTTCACTCTTATATTTTGCATGAAAAATTACATCTTGAATCGTATTATTAAAATTCACAATCGACCTTTCCTTCACTGCACAATAATGTTCTGGGGATATAATCTTCCCAATAACACATCTCAATCTGTTTGTTAAAACCTTAGCAAAGATTTTATAGTCAACATTCAGTAGGGATATAGGTCTCCAGTTCTCCACCAACGATAAATATCCTATTTTAGCTAATAATTTTATTATACCCAAATTTTGACTGTCTGACATATATTTCACAGTCAATGGATTTGAATACTTCCATAACGTCAGACTTTATTAAAGACCAAAACATTTTGTAGATTTCTATAGGAAGTCCATCATACCCTGGTGATCTTCCTTTATACATACTTTTTATAAATTAAAAAAACCTTAATTTCCTATAATTCTCTACTTAGCAAACATACATCTTCTTGGTTTAGGACATAATGGCATAGGTTAAGAAAATAATCTTGACTTTTTACCTGACCAGTTACCTTACTAAACAACGTTTCAAAGTACTCCTTTACAAAAAAAGAAATTCCCTCTGTGCTTTCTATAATATAACCATCTGCTTGTTTTATGTTATTAATGCGTGCATGATTTTTCTTTTTCTCAGCACCAAGTAGATGTGCAGATATTTTTTTCACCACTTGTACGATCATTTAGTTTGGCTCCTATCTTTATCCATTCTGGGTGTCACAAATCCTATTCTTGATAATCTTAATATTTTCATAATTTACACTAGTTTTATAGTTAATATCATAATGTTGACCCAATCTTGTTTGTAATAAGTTCAGCAATCCATACTTTTCTTGTGAAATATTTTTGCATAATTTGACAAAGAATTTTTTACATTGTGATATTGCCCAGTACCACCATAAAAGTATATTATCAAATGTACCCATTTCTTCAATTTTATCAAAATCTAAAACTTTAACATTTAACTTCCAATACCCTGAGCCAATTTGTGTGTGCTTATGTTTAATTTCAAAATAACCATACTATGATCTGAAAAACATATTAGAATGGTGTGTGCAGATTTTGTGTTATCAAATAACTTTACAGTATAAATCCTCTCTATTCTATATCCATAGTTTTTACGTATATAAGTGTATTCTAATATCCTTTTTGTGAATTTGTAATTATATTTCAAAGCAAGGTTTCTCACTAGAGTGCTCACAGACTTAGACAACAAGGCTTTGTTATTAATACTACAATCCTGAAAAAGTCTTCCCTTTCCGCAAATTTACTTGCGCCTGATAGAGCATACACATTTATAATAAGTATAATGCAATTATTGTAACATACCCTTACAACAACAATTCTACCATTAGTATCCATCTCCTTGGTTAAAATTTTAACATTTGTTTTATTATTTATATAAATCATTGTACCTCCTTTTAAATTGTTTGATGGATTGAACACTATACACATAAAATTAGTGAGATAACTCAAACCTGGAATTTTTTTTACGTTATGTTTTTGAATCAACAGAATATCAGTATTATAGTACATAATAAGGGACACAACTTTCATTTACTTAATTGCCTCATTTAAGTCATTTATATTTAAAGTGGCAACAGAAAGCCATTACAAAAATGAACACTAAAACAATTATTTTTTATTTTTCTTTGACAACCTATCTTTCCCATTCATTTTTTCTTCCTTCCTTTTTTCTTTTTTGGATTTTCTTTTAATTAACTTTAATTTGCCTACAATATCTAAATCAATATTCCACTGGCCTTTTGGCATCACGTCTGAACCTTTATCATCATTCTTCAAATTGTCTTCAATATCACTGACTTTATTTACCTCTACATCCATGTCACGTTCTTCAGTAGCACCATCCACTGATTCATCATCCCTATGCACTAAAAGCGCTATATTGATTTCCTCAAGATTTCCTGGTTCTTCATTTACATCATCCTCAATGGGAAAGAGACTTCCAAAAGTACAAGGAATACGAGGTTCATATTGTGAGGGTTGGCCATCATCCTCAGTTATTTCCGTAACTTTAGAGGCTCCTTCGGGTGCACTTTTTATTGCAAAAATATGTCACTGTCACTATCAGGTAAATTATCACTATTGCTTGGAACTTCACTCTCCAAGTCACGTGATTGATCATCTATTTCGACTGTGTGTTGATGAACAGCAACATCATCATCATTCTTGGATAAGGGAATGGTTACTACTATGAGATTCAGGGCCTCTGTAACACGGTTTTTTGGACTTTGCATCAATGCATCGGATGTAGCTGAAAGTTGACATATGTATATTTTAAAACCACACACAAATTTTGTCAGCATTATCAATAACCTAAACCCGATAGTTTTAATTTTTATAGAGTAAAAATGATCTAGCCGGCGCCATGGCCAGTGATAACGAGCCAAGAGTCGAAAACATTCATTACGTAAGCAATGTAAACACCTTTTGACAAAATTTTGCCCCGCCCATTCACCAGACACCCATTCACCTTGTTCCATCGGCTCTGAAACCCATAACAGTCAAGAATGGCTAGCAGGATTTGGAATTGCCCCCGTGGTTGCAAAACTGCATTTGTCTTACGACTTGCAACTTTTTACAGTCAAGAGAAAGCCCGTGGCCATATTTATTATAGCCTGAATAGATAATTATTCAGTTTCTAGTTTAAATCCAATGTTTATGGTCTTATTTGTATTTAGCGTAACACGATTATAATACTTGTAATGTCATTCAGGCTTTTGAACATTTCCATTAACTATTCACTATGCCACCAAGAGAGAGAGGGAGAAAGAGAGAGATTGTATGTAAACAGTCTTTATATAACTATTTTTGTTAAAATAAGAATTTTGTGCTAAACTCTCCATCAGACCAACGGATCATCCGATATAATTTTTTTTTCTTCTTCTTAGGCCGTACGACCGTGTTGGCTATATTTTGGGCATGACTGCATGTTGTAAATAAATCATGAATAGTTTTAGGAGTTTTATTTGTACATCTAATGGAAATTTATAGAAGTGAAGTGAACATAATTCATTTATCCTTTAAAATAATTACTACATGTAGCAAAACAAATAGTAGTAAAGATAATAATGCAATGAAGGAATGATACCATACTTTATCTTTAGCTTCAACATCGGCAAAATCATACCCAGTTGCCATAATTTGTCAGATTAATGAAATAACCTATCATCTAATGTCAAACTTAATTTCTGAGGAGGCCATGGCTTATTGCACAGTGAAAAAACATGACAAAGACTTTATGAATGGCGGAACGATACATAAATGTGGGTGGGGTATCTGTGCTTGCGTAGTAATACTATTGTAGCAGTAGTGCCGCAACAGTAGTATACATGAATTAAACGTTTAGGCCAACTGCTGGGATCGTCTAGCCAGAATTTAAATTTTCCTATCCAACAATGCCCATGATAGCCTTCAGTGTTATCCTGAATTATATCGAGGCCAAAGTGGGTGGAGCCTCATGAAGTCACCATTCTGACAATAATTATTGGTGAAGGTTTAAAGCCAAAATACGGTACCAGCTATTTTTTTCTTATTTTTTTTATTTACAGTAAATAGGTAGGTAGATAGACAATAAATAAAAATTGCTTGACATTGGATATAGTAGTTATCAAATCAAGCTTGTCTACTGTGTTTTTGAAAACTACCAACTATTCCCTACACTTTGTCAATCTGATTGTGACCTATAAAGTACACTGTAATTTCTTAGGAAACTTATTTTTGGAGTTAGACTAATAATCAAAGTGTTTTTCTATTCATTAACATATTTTGTTGGTATGTTCATTATGACAATTATCAGTGGAGAGTTTTCAGAGTTCATAAAGGTGTACTGCTTTGCTTTTATTTAAACTTTTGTGTCATTGTTGGCAGAGGTATAGCCGTCGTTACGTATAGCCAATTATCGATCGAGAAAGAGGGAAAAAATGCCGTCATTAGTTATGTAACGAGTGCGTTCGAAACCTTTTCTCTGAAAAAGTTGGCCCGTCTTCAAAAAACGTCACTTTTACATTATAAGTACCAAATTTATTCAACCTAGGTAATGCAGAATATAGTCAAAATTTATGTGTAGATATAATGTGCATTCTGAAGAAGCGTTATATTTATGAAATGCATAGATAAAAAATTATTGCGAAAAAACCGTGTTACAGAGGCCCTGAATCTCATAGTAGTTGCTCTCCTACTGCTTCGCATAAGTCGTCTATCTGGTACTCTCAAATATTGCTGGATTCTTCTTTCTCATTTTCTGTACTCTTTCCATCACATGGTTGTTCCACATTTCCTTCATTACCTGTTGCCAGGTATCCGGCCCTTATCAGAATCCTTGCCGGGCATTGCTAGGAAATCATTCAAATTGATAATATTTAACTTTGGCTCACTATCCATATTACCGTTAACTGCCCTATGAGAGTTTCTTCCACACTTGTAACACGTCTTTTTCTGGCCATTACATAAAAAACACAACATTATAACCACAAATACTGATGGAGGATGGGATATTTTTCTTTAATTCCATTTTCACAGTGCGTGTTCCATTTTCCAGACCACTCGCTCTCCCATGGGAAAAAGTATTATGTCTGAAATGAAGAACTCTCCCATACTGGTCGAGGACACTAATGAAAAGGGAGTCTTCTATATCAAAATGAGCATAACGTATTGATACATAAGTATATACACTGGTCAAATTTGCTACTAGAGGCTTTTCGCCATTACCGAAATGAATTACTTTGTCTTCATACTCTCGTTTAAAGACATCAAAAACCTTCTCCTCAATCAATTTCACAGCCACTCTGTTATTTGGTATGTGATCTCTCTGTGACCTGTTCTTGTATATGTCGTCATAAAGTATACGATACGTTGGTCTCCAGTCTGCATCTAAGCAACTCGTGCACTGAACCTTAAGGAATCTCAGTGAACGGATTTTTTTTCCCGCTAAACTATTTCCTTTTGGAATTAGCAATGTTTGTTCATATGGGCCTTATAGTTACATAAATGAGTGTTAACAGCTTCGGGCAAACTCAGAAACTAGGACGGCTTATTACGAAGAAATAGTTGGAAAAAGACTTACAGTTAGTGTCTCGGTTGTTTGTGAAGAGAACATAGTTTCAAAATAATGTTGTTGTTGTTGTAAAGGCAGGTGGAATATGCAAAACATTACTTGGTTCTGAGAGAACCCCGTCTGCCAAACGTTATTGGAAATTAATGATATTAGAAAATATTAAATGACACCTAATCAAGTCTCGCCATGTAATAATTGTAAATATACTTGCGATATGTAAATTAAAATCAGTTTGAAAGGTCTTTAACAATTGTTAAGTTCAGCATACACTGCTAAACACAACAATTAAGTCAAAAAATTCTGAATGTACGTATGAAAGATTTATTTAAGCCTGGTAAAAAAATTGAAAATGAATCTTTAATGAGACACAATTGCCGCGTGCAATAGTTTGAAAAGTCGTTGTATTGATGGTGTGCTTGAATAGTACAAATATCTAGGAGTAATACGTGATAGCAATGGGAATCTAGACATCATATTATTTATGTTGGTACTAGACCGATTCATGTTCATTAATCAAAAGATTGGAGAGGGATTTGTAATTAGGATAAACTCTAAAATTATTTTAGATTTCTAGGTAGTCTCTTTATACTGTAATAACTGCCCGTACTAAGAAAGTGGTAGAAAACAGAACAAAATGTTTATGCTAAGAAGTGCTAGATTATTTGTGAACTAACTAGACAGTCGTACTCAGATGGATTGGAACAGGAAGCTGCAGCTATGATGCGATAAGTATCTGTAAATAAAATGGATAAGATAATTTACAAACTCACGTAAAATAACGGTGATACTGCAGTTTCTAGCAATATAGAACCTAGCTCATATGCCCCAATTAGTAACCTACTGAGAAGATAAAAACACTCTTGTTTAGCTCTGCACATGAAGATTAATCAATTTTGCACGTATTTCTGGTTTATGATAACAGAGGAGTAGAAATCACCAACTAGATATTTAAGAATAGAAGAACAATTTACACACCAAAGGAAAAAGAGCATATTAAACTAGAGTACTCTAAAGATTATTGACCTGGTAGTTTCTATGCCAAATAAACTCAATATAGAATAATGAATTTGGGGTACCAGGTGACACCCAAAGTTATTTAGTAATATATGTAGTTTCCCAGTATTAATATACCAATTAACTATTGGGTACAGGAGAATGGACCAGAAACCCTATTGGTATATGCGGTCAAAAATACATGAAGGAGGGTAAGTAAAATACAATACATTCCCCCTATCTCCTATTTTCTCTCACGACTTGGGCTAAATGTCGACGTTTCAAATACTACATATCCTTATGAAATATCTTCTAAAAATAAGATTTAATTTAAAGAAGGGTGTCCTCCTGCTCTTCTGCAAATTTCTCTATTACCTTCTTATTTCCTCATATTCAGTGTTTGAAAATTCAGTAAATTTTATTTTTTTTATTGGGACTTATCGCATTTTGAACACAAAACCTTTTACCTTTTATTATTATTTCTAACAGCGACAAATTTGTTAAAGGTCGAAATAATCAAAACTCGTGGATAACATTGTGATTCAAGATCCAGTATTTCTTAGTTCCCGATTATATGCTGAATAGGGTTTTTTAAATATCTATTTATTATCAACATTGAATAAAAAGTTACTATCGACTTTCCTATAATGATGATAAGAAATTACTTTTGCTTGTTCTAGTATTTCATAATCGCTTTTCTTTTCAATTACCAAATTTAAATCCTTATCTATGGTTTAAGGTATTGATGACTGCATCCACGTAGAAACTATTTATTTCCATATATAAATGGTATATTTAAGAATTGCACTTTAAATTTTATGAATTATGTACGCCCCCCTTTTACACTCATTACACGAGTCTAACTTTTAATAGTGAAAAATATTCTTACCTTTAGAAAAGTTTCTTGGTAATTGCGATAATCATCAATGTCCTCCATTCCACCTATAGTATATTTTACGCTGAACCATAACACTCACCTCTAAATAAATCCAATACGATACTTGTTTGTACATGTGTCATTGACAAAAAAAAAATTAAAATCTCTAGCAAATTATAACCCTTCTTTCTTTACGACGAGTTGTCGAAGTCCCTTATCCACAGATAATTAGCAGTATATTGATAAATATTATAAAACCCTACTCCAAAAACAGGATTGTAAAAGTATTTTGCTTCTTCGTCTTTGAAAAAAATTTTTAGTTATTGGAAAAAGATAATTAAAGATTTGATAAAGAAAAATATTTTATTCCTCTTTTACCCTATTAAAGGTTCTGAGATTACTTTTATTAGGTTAACATAGCTAATTTGTCGACCAATGTACCAAAAATCAAACAGAATATATCTCAGACTACTTAGTTTTGACTTGATATTTTAATATTTTTTTTCAGGAATATATTATAAACCATCATATCATACACGTATAGTAACATTTAAGTAAGTTGCAGATTAATAACTAACATTTTCATTGATTTCTTAGATTAGATGAGGGAATTATGTAAGATAGAAAAAAAAATATTTATAATGAATCAGAACAGCGAATATTGCGGGGAAAAAATATATCAATTTAGTTTCATAATAAATTATAATGTTCGTGCATGTCTATATCATAATGCTTAATATCAAAATGAATAACTTTTCAATAAATCTCTACTCAGGCATGCTGCCCTTTGATATCATATTCATATTGCTAATTATCCGATTAATCGACCCCACGATCAAATAGATTACTTTGTTGTGAAAATCCTGAATTTTTAAATCCTTAAGGAAAATGATGCGCCTTAGCGTGTAGGCCATTGTCTTGTAAAACGACCTTTATGATTTAAACTTTTACCCTACATGTACGCGTGTTTTACCTTTGGCATATACTATTTGATAATCTTAAAACCACGTGTTCGACTAAGCCAATACTCTATGGATTGCAGGCGAGCTGTCAGGTGATGACGGAGAGAGAAGACGGATGTCACTTACTTTATTTGGACGGAGCATGAGTACGCATATAACCCGTTCCAGTCAAGAATGACACAAAAACTCAAATATAATTTCTTAAGAACATACATGCATAAACCCTCAATATAAAGGGAAAGCGATAAGGATAATATATAAAAAAAAAAAAAAAAACCAGAAATAACATTACTAGCGTTTATGATGCCCGTACGGTACATGTTTTAAAAAATACAAATGACATATATGTAAAATAGGGCACCCTGCTGTCATCTGGCAGGATATATGCAGGTTTTAGCCGATCAATGGAGACCCTGTCTTCTTTGTCATGCATGTTGATGGAAAATGTTTTCGGCATACGATGAGTCACAGGGAAAGGGCTCATGTGAGAAGGAGTTAGCTATGGCTGGCTTGTGTCATTGCACAGGAAAACGTACATTGCCAAATGCAGGTTTGTTTATATGTGTTCCTTAGCTGGGGGTTTGTATGTCTAGCAGCAGGTAGTAAATTCTCACGCAACGTGAAGTAGGCTCTGGAGATTGTCAGAGGTAGTTGTAGATGGAAAAAATTACCCAGAGGGGACCAACAGGTCGCCAAAAAAAATTTCAGCTGGCCAGACATCCAAGGTGTCCTTAAGGGGGCCTGCCAGAATGCCAATATATTGGGGTATAGAAAGAAAACAATAAATCCTGAAAAAAAATTAATTGGTGTTCGTATGGCAATGGAGAATATGTATACGAAATACTTTGTCCAAATTCCTTTTACATTCATAGTTAGAGGGTAATTAGTAAAAGTAACTTAATAAACCATAAACAATGTTCCCTACAAAAAAGAACAGTATTCTTTCTGTTATCGTAAATTTTGATAGTTATTACTTTTTAATGTGAAAGAAATTGTGAACAATGGCATCTATATTACTTCCTCGAGTCGCAGACGATGTATTACATTAGACCCTTCGCCCTCAGAGAGAGTATATACCTGAGTCTGACCTCTGATATTCACTCATATTTACATTTGTTTTTCGCATTTTCAGCAAGAATTTTATCATTTCAAAGAGGAGAAGACAATTTCAACATTTTGCTAACATAAGAAAGAAGAAAATTCGCTCTATTAAGAGTTCAGAAGAAGCTAATATCGGTAGTACAGAGAGAGAGAGAGAGAGAGAGAGAGAGAGAGAGAGAGAGAGAGAGAGAGAGAGAGAGAGAGAGAGAGAGTTGTGTGGATGAAGAAGCGACGGCCTTGCCTGACACAAGCAAAAGAAGCAAGATATTGAGTAAATGGATCTTCATTTATGAGTAAATTATGACAAATAACATTGTTTTCGTCTATCAATACTCAAAAAGGAACATAAAACGACCTCTGAAATTCACTCATTTTTACGTTTGTTTTTCTCGTTTTCAGCATGAATTTTATCGTTTTAAAGAGGAAAATACAATTTCAAAAGCTTGCTAGAAAAATTAATAAGATAATTCGCTCTGTTAAGAGTTCAAAAGTGGGAAATATCGGTAGCGCAGAGAGAGAAAGGGGGTGTTGTGGATAGAGGAGTCGCCGCCTCGTCTCACAGGAGCCAAAAGAAGCATGATATTGAACAAACAGATCGTTAATGATTGAATTATTAATACCGAAAATACTACCTAAAATTCATAATAATCAGTATTTATTAATATTGTCTTTGTAAAAATACAAAGAAAAAACTTTGAACGCCCATATCTCAAAACTATACTCATTGACCTTCAAATTTAATAGTCTCCCTTAGTTTTAAAGACATAGCATTGATGTTTGTTATATAACTGATGAATAAATTACAAAACAATGAAATTAAGCCATTTTTTTCCTTTTTTTCTCATATTTTTTTTTTCTTCATAATTTTTCTACCCTGATTTTTATGGTTTATTTTCTACTATAATGAAAAAAATCATATCTAGTAATAGAATTACTTTAAAAAATAAATCTTCATATTATTGGAGGTCTATATCATGTCTATATAGGGTAGTAATCCCATATCTTAGTAATAATTATCAAGGGATGAGAAAGAATTTGATAAAAAAAATAATTTTCAGGATAAATCGCCCCGTTGTCCAAAAACCAAAGGTCGAAGGCAAAAATCCTATGCCGTTTGGATATTTCCAAAGTCATCTTATTAATTGGTATGAATGTCAAAGTCCTATCATTACAAATCATCTTTAGATGGCTGGCCCCCTTAAGAGTGATCCTTAGTCCCAGGAGGACTCAGAGAAGGTGAGTTAACCAGTTGGAGTCTCTGCAACAGGACATCATAGCCGCTGCCCAATGCCCAATGGCAGCAGGATTGTATGTGGTTGTCGTATGTAGGAGATTCCCAGAAGATTCACTAATGATGTCCATAAATAAGAAGTGAAATTATCACCCTTGTAATATGTTCAGGGATATCAACTCTCGCTATATATCCTGAGATTATGGCATACGTACACAAGGCGAACTTTGCAGTTTCCATGGGAAGGGCTTCAAGTCAGCTAGTGAAGCAGGTGATGACGGTAAAATGTATGAATGTGGGCAAAGCGCGGCTGATGGTGAGGAAAGGTTTCCACTCGTGAATCCGTGTGTCGATGTACTTTTGAGGTTTGGCATTAAGTACAGGCATCCCTAGGAATGTAATGAAAAATGGACTTTCTCTTCAGTAGCTGTATAGTAAAATGGCGCAAGGGATGTGAAAGGCCATGCATGAAATCAAACAACTCTCCACAGCCTAGATCTACCAGTAATGACGTCATGGAGTCGTCAATGGAGGAACTAAGAATAGCTGCCCAGGAGGTAATCAGAGGCGTAGAAATCGCAGGGCCACATATCTATTACACAGCTTGGACTGTGAATCCTGGAATTGAAACAACAGGAGCAGCAGTATACTCCAACAACTACCCATGCCTCCTCTATGCAGACAGAGCTTGTTGTAATAGAGGAATCACTAAAATACTCGATTTAAAATGAAGGGCCAATAATCATCCATGCTGACTCAAGATACTTAGTGCAAGCCTTGCAACAAGCAAAGAATAAAAAAAAAAAACAAGACTTTACTACATACATACATACATATACCGAGGCACTTCCCCCAATTTTGGGGGGGTATCCGACATCAACAAATGAAACAAAACAAAAAGGAGACCTCTACTCTCTACGTTCCTCCCAGCCTGACAAGGGACTCAACCGAGTTCAGCTGGTACTGCTAGGGTGCCACAGCCCACCCTCCCCCGTTATCTACCACAGATGAAGCTTCATAATGCTGAATCCCCTACTGCTGCTACCTCCACGGTCATCTAAGGCACCGGAAAAGCAGCAGGGCCTACCGGAACTGCGTCACAATCACTCGCCATTCATTCCTATTTCTAGCACGCTCTCTTGATTCTCTCACATCAATCCTCCTATCACCCAGAGCTTTCTTCACTCCATCCATCCACCCAAACCTTGGCCTTCCTCTTGTACTTCTCCCATCAAATCTTGCATTCATCACCTTCTTTAACAGACAGCCACTTTCCATTCTCTCAACATGGCCAAACCACCTCAACACATTCATATCCACTCTAGCTGCTAGCTCATTTCTTACACCAGTTCTCACCCTCACCACTTCATTCCTAACCGAATCTACTCGAGATACACCAACCATAGTCCTTGCACACTTCATCTCAAACACATTCAATTTCTGTCTCTCCATCACTTTCATTCCCCACAACCCCGATCCATACACCACAGTTGGTACAATCACTTTCTCATATAGAACTCTCTTTACATTCATGCCCAACTCTCTATTTTTTACTACTCCCTTAACTGCCCCCAACACTTTGCAACCTTCATTCACTCTCTGACGTACATCTGCTTCCACTCCACCATTTGCTGCAACAAAAGACCCCAAGTACTTAAATTGATCCACATCCTCAAGTAACATTCCATTCAACATTACATTCTACCTTGCATCACCTTCTCTTCTCGTATATCACATAACCTTACTCTTACCCACATTAACTCTCAACTTCCTTCTCTCACACACCTTTCCAAATTCTGTCACTAGTCGGTCAAGCTTCTCTTCTGTGTATGCAACCAGTACAGTATCATCTGCAAACAAACACTGATTTACCTCCCATTCATGGTCATTCTCGTCTACATGTTTTAATCCTCGTCCAAGCACTCGAGCATTCACCTCTCTCACTACTCCATCAACATACAAGTTAACCCTGGATAGGTACGGTGGGTCGTTTGCGACCCCGAGCGTCAAAAAAAAACAGGTTTTTCTCACGTGACTCACCCCTGTGACTGAATTTGTGGGTGATCGACCTGCAGGAGGTGTCTCCCCTACACGCTCTAGTAGTGTCCAGATGTGCATTGCTGTAGCTGTACTCCTTCCCCGATTTCTGAGACGCGTCGGGGTCGTTCGCGTCCGAGTTTACCCTTCTGAGGTAGTTTGCATAATTATCAAAGTTATTACGTATTATGAAATTGTCGTAGAATGGTGCAACTTGTATAGGTTATCAGTTGTGGAAAGTCTTGGTGGATTGTTTGGCTACCATGTGCATGTTTTTTTTTTAGTTAAAATGTCGTTCATCACCACGAGGACCATTTTACCGCGAGTGCCCCTTTTTCATTTTTTTTCATTTTTTTGCCAAATCATTTTTCCGTAAGATATTGCCAAATAGTGTCGTAAAACTTTTGCTTGTTTAGTGTTGGAAAGTGTGTCTAGATGATCTGGCTACCCATGCATGACTTTGTTTTTGTCAGATACGACGTAGTTATTGGTATATTGGGTATTTAACTGCGGTTACCAATTTCTGTTTTTTTTTTCAATATTTGTAAAAATTACTACGTAGTAAGGAATTGCCGTATATTATTCATTTTTTTTTCATGTTTATGTGTTAGAAAGTGTGCCTTGATGGTTGGGCTAACACGTGCATGTCTTTTTTTTTATCTGAGATGTCGTATATTAGAATGTCGGGCATTTTACCGCGAGTGTCCCTTTTTAATTTTTTTTAATTTTTTTGCCAAGTCATTTTTCCGTAAGATATTGCGAAATAGTGTCGTAAAACTTTTGCTTTTTTAATGTTGGAAAGTGTGTCTAGATGATCTGGCTACCCATGCGTGATTTTGTTTTTGTCAGATACGACGTAGTTATTGGTATATTGGGTATTTAACTGCGGTTGCCAATTTCTGTTTTTTTTTCAATATTTGTAAAAATTTACTACGTAGTAAGGAATTGCCGTATATTATTGATTTTTTTTTCATGTTTATGTGTTAGAAAGTGTGCCTTGATGGTTGGGCTAACACGTGCATGTCTTTTTTTTTATCTGAGATGTCGTATATTAGAATGTCGGGCATTTTACCGCGAGTGTCCCTTTTTAATTTTTTTTAATTTTTTTGCCAAGTCATTTTTCCGTAAGATATTGCGAAATAGTGTCGTAAAACTTTTGCTTTTTTAATGTTGGAAAGTGTGTCTAGATGATCTGGCTACCCATGCGTGATTTTGTTTTTGTCAGATACGACGTAGTTATTGGTATATTGGGTATTTAACTGCGGTTGCCAATTTCTGTTTTTTTTTCAATATTTGTAAAAATTTACTACGTAGTAAGGAATTGCCGTATATTATTGATTTTTTTTTCATGTTTATGTGTTAGAAAGTGTGCCTTGATGGTTGGGCTAACACGTGCATGTCTTTTTTTTTTATCTGAGATGCCGTATATTAGAATGTTGGGCATTTTTCCGCGAGTGCCCCTTTTTATTTGTTTTGCATTTTTTTGCTTAGTCATGTTACCGTAAGGAATTGGCAAGTAGTGTCGCAAAACTTATATTTTTATAGTGTTGGAAAGTGTTTCTAGATGATCTGGCTACCCATGCCTATTTTTTTTTTAGCCAGATATGGCGTATATATAAGTATGTGTTCGATTTTCCTGTGATTGCCATTTTTTCGTTTTTTCCCATTTCTTTCAAAATTACTACGTACTAAGGAACTATCACAGAGTAATATTTCATTTATATGTTTATTTGTCGGAAAATATGCCTTGATGGTTTGCCTAGCACGTGGCTGAAATTTTTTTTTTCTGAAATGCCGTATATTAGAATGGCCATTTTTCCACGAGTGCCCCTTTTTATTTGTTTTGCATTTTTTTGCTTAGTCATGTTACCGTAAGGAATTGGCAAGTAGTGTCGCAAAACTTATATTTTTATAGTGTTGGAAAGTGTTTCTAGATGATCTGGCTACCCATGCCTATCTTTTTTTTAGCCAGATATGGCGTATATATAGGTATGTGTTCGATTTTCCGGTGATTGCCATTTTTTCGTTTTTTCCCAATTCTTTCAAAATTACTACGTACTAAGGAACTATCACAGAGTAATGATTCCTCTAGATGTTTATTTGTCGGAAAATTTTGTTTACTTTTTTTTTGATTGAATATCATCAAATTTTTTTAGCTAAAATATTGTTTTACATTTTTTTTTTCGATTTTATTTCCCTTCAAAAAAAATTTTTTGGGTCAGAATTTTAATTTTATAGTCGTAAAATAATCGACAATTATCCAGCAACCCACCATACAATTTTTATGCATATCCAATAATAATTAGATTAGTAAATAACACCTTGAAATTGACATACCCTTCCTACATTTCAAGTGGCAGATTAGGGAGTCTGAGTCAGTGTGGTTGGCGGCCATTTTGTGGACATATCCGAAGCGTAAGCTGCCCTATCTATATATATTCTTGTTCCCTATAGAATTTGTGATATTTTGGTATATTTTTACCTGCATAAATATCATATTATATATTAAATATATGTATTATTTTACGAAATTTCCAAGTACTCAAAAAATTACCTTTAGATATGGCCCCTGATATAAATGTAATTTACAAAATAATGAAGATTTTTTTACATATTTCTATTTTAGGATAACATATGTTTATTCCCTAAAAAAATTAGCCACTTCCTATTTCATTTGGGTACCCAAAAAAATTCATGAAATTTGGACAATTTTTTTTGGCCAAAAAAAGTTACCCTTTTTTTCTCATTTCAGATCTTCACCTCCATGGGTCTGACTTCATCCAAAATACATCAAGATGTGTCCTAAACATTCAAGAATCAATTCCTAAAAGGATTTGTGTATATATGTATAAACTTTTTTTTATGAATTTTTATGTCAGGTCTTTTTTTTTCTACTTAATTTTTTAAAATATTTATAATAAATAGTTTTCCTGCAGATGAGTAGTATTTATCTTTACAGTTGTTTTAAGCATTCATTGAAGTTTTTTTTGGCAAAAGAAAAAAGGAGGTTACTGCAAAAACCGCTTTTTCAAGAATTTTTTTTGGCGTCGGGGTCGTTCGCGTCCGAGTATACCCTTAAAGGGGTGTCCGAGGACCGTACCTATCCAGGGTTAAACAACCACGGTGACATCACCTATCCCTGTCTCAGCCCCACTCTCACCGGACACCAATCACTCACTTCATTTCCTATTCTAACACATGCTTTACTACCTTTGTAGAAACTTTTCACTGCTTGCAACAACCTTCCACTAACTCCATATAACCTCATCACATTCCACATTGCTTTCATATCAACTTTATCATACGCTCTCTCCAGATCCATAAACGCAACATACACCTCCTTACCTTTTGCTAAATATTTCTCGTAAATCTGCCTAACTGTAAAAATCCGATTCATACATCCCCTACCTCTTCTAAAACCCCCCTGTACTTCTAAGATTGCATTCTCTGTTTTATCCTTAATCCTATTAATCATTACTCTACCATACACTTTTCCAACTACACTCAACAAACTAATACCCCTTGAATTACAACACTCATGCACATCTCCCTTATCCCCTTATATAGTGGTACAATACATGCACAAACCCAATCTACTTGTACCATTGACAACACAAAACACTTAAAACAATCTCACCAACCATTCAAGTGCAGTCACACCCCCTTCCTTCAACATCTCAGCTTTCACACCATCCATACCAGATGCTTTTCCTACTCTTGTTTTATCTAGTGCTCTCCTCACTTCCTCTATTGTAATCTCTCTCTCATTCACATCTCCCATCACCGGCACCTCAACACCTGCAACAGCAATTATATCTGGCTCCTTATTATCCTCAACATTCAGTAAACTTTCAAAATATTCCGCCCAACTTTTCCTTGCCTCCTATCCTTTCAACAACCTTCCATTTCCATCTTTCACTGTCTCTTCAATTCTTGAGCCAGCCTTCATTACTCTCTTTACTTCTTTTCAAAACTTATTCTTATCCTCTTCATATGACTGACCCAATCCCTGACCCTACCTCAGGTCAGCTGCCTTCTTTGCCTCACGTACCTTGAGCTTTACTTCCACATTTTTCTCCCTATATTTATCATACTTCTCTATACTATTACTCTGCAGCCATTCTTCAAAAGCCCTCTTTTTCTCTTCCACTTTTACCTTCACTCCTTCATTCCACCATTCACTACCCTTCCTCATGCTGCCCCCAACAACCTTCTTACCACACACATCACTTGCAATCCCAACAAAATTTTCTTTTACTAACTTCCACTCCTCCTCTAAATTACCAGTTTCTTTCACTCTCACTATGTCATATGCCATTTTTAACCTTTCCTGATATTTACTTTTCACCCCCTGTTTTATTAGCTCTTCAACCCTCACTAGCTCCCTTTTACATCCACCTACTCTATTCCCCCACTCTTTTGTTACAACTAATTTTCCTTCCACCCAAAAATTATCAGACATACTGTTAGCCATACCCCTAAACACGTGCACGTCTTTTAATCTTCCAAACATTCTTTTAGTTATCAACACATAATCCATTAATGCCTTTTCTACTACTCTTCCATTTGCCACTCTTACCCATGTATACTTATTTTTATCTTTCTTTTTGAAAAAGCTACCACTTATTACCATCTCTTGTTCAACACACATATCTACCAGCGTGTACCGACATTTTGCCCGATGTCACTTCGTCCAACGACACTTCGTCCACGTCTTTTTGTCCAATGTCTTTTCGTCCGATGAACTTTTGGTCCAACGACATTTGGTCCAATTTTAAATCGTTTCAACCCATAAAAGAAAAAAGAAAAAACTTATCCATTCCATAACTTCCCCAAAAGAAAATAAAACTCTGTAAGGACCTCTTTCTCCCTTGTTTATAATAATTGATTGTCAAACTCCAAAGTACAGGATTGGAAATAACTAGTCAAGAAGGTAATATTAAATGGAAGTGGCTGACAGCATAGAATTGAAGATAGACTGCTCAACATAATATAAGTACTCTTTGCGGAATGATAACTTTTTAGCGTAGCTGATTCGAGTATTAAAGGTAAGAAATGTAAGAAATAACATATGACGTGAAAATAAAAAAAAACGAATAAAATCTGATAATTTTAATAGTACCACATATGTAAAATAATGAATGTTTAAAAAACCGAATTAGAATGATTATTTAAAATTGGTGCAAATTATATGCTACACTCTTCAAAAACTGTTTTCCTCGTTGATTCATATCCAGTTACCAATCTTTTGAGACGTTCGGTGATTTTTTGATATCGTGAATAAGAATTTGACGGATCTCCTCGAAGTATTTGAGTCATTTGACCTTGAATAAATCCTTCTTCTTCCTTCAAGGTTTTGTTGAATTTCCAAATGTTCAAATATGCTCCACCCTCTGAACGTTTTACAGCAGAGTGAAACCCCTGTGCAGCATTGTTTGTAAATCTTGAAGAATACGCTCATTAACATTCCATACATCTAATGGGAAAATAGGTGGATCTCTGCTTCTTCTCTCACTACGCCTTCTTACGACTCTCATGTAAGTCACATCAAAGTAAGCAATTACTTCGAAAGGTATTTCGTCATCGTCTATCAATCCCTCATAGGCCTCTTCAACATCTTCAGTACAAAGAAATGCTAATGCTGAAAAACATATTACTTAAAGACAGAATTCAGAGCGTTTGTTATATTTTTCTTTGAGACCTACAGTAGATCAACAATTTTTCTAAATATGGACTGCCCCAGATGAAAGAAACATGCAACCATAGACGAATTAGGGAATGATGAATTAAATGACTTATGAATCGCAACTTCGAAATCTGCCATGAGATCAAATGGATTTACATTAGGTTGCATAATTTTCAATTGCTCAAAAGCTGATTCACATGTCTGCCTGGTTTTATTCGACAGTAATGCAAAGACCCGTGGGAAACTGCTACCATTAACTTGTACATGCATGCAAAATAGTTGATACTACCATTCTGGCACAATTTTGAATGTCTCATTAGGTATAAACTTTTAACACAGAAGTGAAGTAAACAGTAATAACAATCCCCCAAAACACTCGTTTTCTTTAAAAATTGGACCAAATGTCGTTGGACCAAAAGTCCATCGGACGAATAGACATTGGACAAAAAGACGTGGACGAAGTGTCGTCGGACTAAGTGACATCGGACAAAAAGACCACCCACCATCTACCAGTCTCTCACCACTCACATTTTCACCTGGTACACCATACTTCCCAATGATACCTTCCTCCTCTCCAGCGCCCACTCTAGCATTCATATCACCCATGACAACTACATAATTCCTTCTACCCACTCCTTCACACCTGGTTAATTCATTCCAGAACTCATTCCTCCCTTCTTCACTTTTCTCACTACCTGGCCCATACACACTGACAAACGCCCAACATTCCCTACCCAACCTAACCCTTACCCACATTAACCTAGATGATATCTCCTTCCATTCCACTACTTTACCTGTCATCCATTCACTCAGCAATAAAGCCACACCCTCTCTCGCTCTTCAACCTTTCAATTCCAGACACTCTACCAGACAATTCACCAAACATCACTTCACCCTTTCCTTTCATCTTTGTCTCACACAAGGCCAATACATCCTTCCTTCTATTCCTAAACATACTTCCAATCTCATATCTTTTACTCTCTATTGTACTACATCCACGCATATTCAAACACCCCAAAACTAGAGTGCGGGGAGCAGTCACTCTCCACCCAGCTCCATCTCTTTGTTGACGTCTCGCAGGATTATATACAGGCGAGCGGGTTCCCAGCCCCCTCATCCCGTCCCTTTTAGTCGCCTCTTACGATACGCAGGGATAACGTTGGCGGTATTCTAATTGTTTTTATGCCACCGCGGACACAGGGGGCATATAAAATCACTACTATAGCAGCACAATGAAAGAGGTAGACCTATAACTTCCAACTGGATTCCCAGTCTTATTGGAATACCAGGAAAAGAGAAAGCAGCTGAGCTAACCTAAAGCATCAGACACATAGACAGGGTACACTTGCACATGCAGCCTGCACTTTAGCAGATCAATAACAAAATAAAGACACAGCTCAAAGAAAACATGATCAAAGACCTACACAAGTGTATAGAAAACAACTCCCTTTCTGCCACATGGTACAAGTGGGCCACAAATCTGGTTCCTCCCCCCATTGACATACACACACTAAGAGAGGAAGCTATATGTAATCACAGACTTAGGCTGGGATACAAAGCATGCTGGGAGACTATAGAAAACAGTGTAAGACCATGTGAACACTGTGAAGAGACACCACAACAGGCCCTTCCGCACTACCTCCTAGAATGTAGAGAGATAGCGTATCTGAAGGGTAACCTACAAGCAGACGTTAAGTCCCAAAACGCCATGCAAATGCAGCCACAATGGTAAATACAATTATTAAGAATTTTGAAACCTACAGACAATTGCTTTCAAACCTACCGCCACCGAGGTAATGCAACCTCTGAAAACTCATAAAAATTCATCTTATTCCCTCACTGTAAGGCCCTAAACACATCCTCTTCTGTATTCTTCCATAACTTTATCTGCTACTAAAATACTCCGCAGGGACCCTAAGGAGTAAAGGGTTGAAAAACCCCACTGGCAATATGTCTCTACATTTCAAAGGCCTTACAATTTCTCAAACTACCACTGTCCGTGACATGGTGGCCCCCTCCCACTCCTACTATCATCCTTCCTCTATTCACATCTGTTCCAATAACGACATCACTGGCATCGGTGGAAAGGAGAGTGCATGTGGCACGAATAAAATAATAACAGCAAAGGCTGATAGGGCATGCTTTGCATTGCAGGGGACACACTTTGGGTCTTCACGCTCACTCCTGAGGGAGGCGTAAAGGGGGCCAAGTGCTGCGGCAATGGCTGGCAGGAAACTGATAATATTTGATCATGCCATAGAATTCGTTCAGTGCTTTGGCGGACGAGGGCAGGGGGACGTTCTGAACAGCTGCTACTTTCTCAGTGACGTGGTGCCTGAGGTGGATACTTCTTTGGCATCAAAGGTACACAAGTCGTGCTGGACTACAAGTCCGTTCTGTTATTGGAGGTAGAGCATAAAGTGAAGATAATGGAGGTGCTCCCCTTTGGAGGAAGAAAACACAAGTAGGCCGTACATAAAGCATACACAAAAGGAGAGGTCCCCTAAGATGCAATTCATGAGATGTTGAAAAAAGTGCCCCAGCATTATGTAGGCCAAAAAAGAAGCAATAGAAGATGCATATACCAAAGGGGGTGGTGATGGCGGTCTTTAGGATGTCTTTTGGTTTCATAGGCACCTGATAATACACCTTCAGGAAGTGAAATGCTGTGAAAATCTTCATTTTATGCAAATAGGAGGTCATGTCGGTGATGTTTGGAGAGTGGGTAGTGATCCAGTTCTGTGTGCAAGTTCATGCGCCCGTAATCCCCACATGGATGCACAGAGCCATCTTTCTTCAGAAAGATTTGTAAGGATGACGGCAATGGGCTTGAGGTCTTTTGGTAAACGCCCATTTCTTCCAAATCGGCAAACATTTATTTAGCAGCTGCCAAATGATCTGGTGCCATACACCTGAATCTGGCAAATACAGGGCTTCCCCATAGTCTTGATATGTTGATAAACTCCATGTTTGGCAGGAACCATGGGCGTTTAACAAAGTTCTGGACGGAAAATTTCTGGGTACGATTTGAGGAGGTTGGGGTAGGCATCCGTGTGTGTGCTGATGTGGAGAGCCAGGTCGAAGGGATCAGTCTGGAGAGGCGTCGAGGAGTGTAAATCTGTATTAAATAACTGTCAGTAATGAATATGAGAGGAAATCCATACTAAGGATCGGCAATGTGGCGTCAGCAATTAGAAACTTCCAAATATATTTGGTGTCCAAACGATAATGTGAGGGTTTCATAACCATGGGTGGGTATTGCTGATAGTTGGCAGATACTAGGGGGACATCGGCACACTTAGACAGACTACGTTGTGTCCTAGAGAGTGGCTCTAGTAGAAGAGAACGGCAAGCAACTAGCAACTGTGTCTTCCATATATTGCACATCAGTACCTGGATCATGTAAAAATTAAAGATTAGTGACATGGGGGACCAAAGCAGGAAGCAATGGCGTACTTACATGTTTTTCTGCCACTGACATCTATTCTCGCATATCTTCACAGCAGCCCCAAATTTGGTGTGGTAGTCCTAACTGCGGCCGATAGGCATTACTAAATGGTTGGAGAGGTAGATAGTTGCGGTGTAAGGGAAGAGTGGTATTTGTGGGTGGTGGGTGGCTTTCTTGCTGCTCCAGTACATAATAGGGTGTGCGTCTGTGTACTACCGCATTCACGTCTGCTTTGATCAATGTTAAATAGTTATCCGCTTTGTCAGGAGCAGAGGCATTGTAAGAAATCTGGAAGGTGGTAAAGTGGCTGTCCATAAAGGCATTGACTTAGGTTATCAATTCTTTCATAAGTCAAATATCGACACTGGGATGGCACCACGTACAGGTTTCAGTATACGCCATAACTTAAGGGCACAAAGTATATTCACTTCACAAGGAGAGCCATCTGCAGCAGGCTTCGGGCAATCGATACCACCCATTTCCCCGAGGGCAAGCAAAAACTTTTGGTCTCTCAACGGTTCGGGAGAGAGCTGAAAAGGTTTCTCTCTGTGGGCAGCCGGTGATGGAGAGTACTGCTCTAGGAAGTATGATTTCAGGGCATCGTACTTTATTGGCGTGTCTTCTTACTCACATAGCCAATCGAAGAATCCTCGAATATCTCCCAAGGGATTGCTGCGAGAACCTAATATGCATTAGTGCTTGATCGAGTCACGCTCCTGATATGAAACTGGACTTTAGCCTGCTGGAACCAGAAAAATGCTTCTCCACTTGTGAGGGACAGTAGTTTTATTAAGGCGGCTTATGCTGAAGAGGAAGGCTTAGTGGACAGCATCTTGAAACTGTAAGGCACAGAAGTGAGGTGACCAGCGGGAGGGAACGGTCACTCCACTGGTTACCAATGTGCAGGCGAACTGTTAGGTGATGACTGAGAGACAAGACCAAGGGAACTAACTTGATTTGGATGGAGCATGAGTATAAATACAACCTGTTCAAGTCATGAAGGGCACAAAAATTTAATCACAATGATTCAAGAACATGCAGGTATAAACAGGTTATCAGTGTGAGGGGAGAGCGATAACAATAATATGCAAAAAACAGAAATACCATCACAGTGTACAAGCGTGTATGATGGACGTGCAGTACAATGGATAAACTGCTCGTGTACTCAGAACACATGAAGCAAAACTCATTCAGCAAAGAACTAAATTCTTTGACACAGATTACCCTTTGTAAATTGTATTGCCCTGAACCCTGTCCATCCCAGATTAGTACAGACATATAACCTGTCCACAAATAGAGAGATTAGACACCTGCCTCAATGCTTCCTTCTTTTGTAAATAGATTGACCTTCCTTCAACAGCCGCAATTCCTCAACCTAAAATTTTCTAATCCTGAAGTTTTGAATCTTAGGACCACTCCCCTCCTGGTAAAATCTACCCAATGTTCACTTTGTTTTCCAGGGCCTATCACCTCTTACATCCTCCTGGCCAATGACTTACCTTCAAGGTGGGGCTCTCAGCTTCAGCTCTCCAATCTCCTGGCGAATGAAAAATCCCTGACGGGTGGCTACAAGAAGGTCGTGACAGGTGGCTCCCAGAAATTTGAATGTACTGGGGGCAGACTTAGACTGGGGGCAGAATTTAACCTGAACCCCCCCCCCTCTCTCAACCAAAGCCAAACTGAAAGGTAAACAAAATGTGTTTATTCTAACTACTCCCTCCAAACTAGTTCCAGATTTTCAAGTAGTGTTTTCCTTTTGTTAACTGTTCCTATTGTTAATGTGTGAAGTTTAAATTTGGGATAAAATGACAAGTTGAAACTAAAGAAAATGGATAGGTCCATAGTCCATATGCAAAAGAGGGGAACAAAAGTAAAATGAAAATTTACTTTTTTTAACAACTTAAGATTTGCAGATGACATAGATGTGTTTAGTAAATCATTGAAGAAATTACAAAAAGATGACCGAAGATTTGAATAGAGGAAACAGAAAAGTAAGAGTGCAAATGAATATGAGTAAAACTAAGATAATGTTTAATGAAAGTTCAAAGAGACAACAAATAATAGTTATGGACGAACCTCTGGAGATTGTTGATAAATATAGATACTCACAACAGACAGTAAGTATTTCCCAAGGACATGAGACCGATTTTAAAAGAAGGATAAACATGGGGTAGGGAGTATTTGATAATAAAAAGTAAAATGCCATTTTTTTTTTAAATAAAAAATTTAATGATATGATTTTACAAGTATTAACTTATGCATCAGAAACTTGGAGCCATTCTAAAGCCATAGAAATAAAATAGTTAAAACTCAATGGACTATAGAAAGCTTAATGATGGGAATAACACTGGGACAAAGAAAATGAGCAACATGGATATGAGAGCCAATTGAAGTAGAAGATATTATATCATCATGTGAGAAAGAGACTGACAGAAAATAGATGGACACTGAAATTAACAGAATGGGTCCCAAGAGATTGTAAAAGAAGCAGGAGATGAAAGAAGAGACAATATATTAACGAACTAAGAAAGTTTTCGGGTGTGGACTCATACAG
>NC_090733.1:39549032-39554032 GCF_036898095.1 Palaemon carinicauda
TCAAGATCCAGATATAGATCATCTCCAAAATTTATTCAATTGGGTCGTTCATGACCAAAGATCTATCGGTGGAGAAAATTTCGTCGAAATCTATCGTGTAGTTTTTACGCAATCCTGTCCACAGAAATAAAGAGAAATAGATATGAAAAAATAAATAAACTAGAATCTGGATCTGGATCTGGATCCGGATTATCTCAAAAATTTAATGGGATCGTCCATGACCTGTGATCTATTTGTGAGGAAATATTTTTCAAAATAAGTTGAGTACTTTCGATGTTAACTTCAAAATGGCGAAAAATGCAAATCTGCATTCGGATCATCTCCAAAACTTAGTCGAGTCATCATTGACCGAAGATCTATTTGTGATGAGGATTTTGTCAATATCCATCTACTAGTTTTGACGTAATCTTGTCCACAAACACAAAGATGAATAAATTATTAAACTAGAATCACAATCTGGCTCCAGATTATCTCGAAAATTAAATGGGGTCGTCCATGACCTAAGATTTATCTGTGGTCTTGTCAAAAACCGTCGAGTAGTTTTGACGTAATACTGTCCACAGAGATGGCGAAAAATGCAAATCTGGATCTAGAATCTGAATCCGGATCCAGTTTATCTCCATAATTTTATAAGATCGTCCATGACTGGAGATATATCTGTGATAAGTATTTCTTCAAACAGTTTTAACGTAATCCTGTCCACAGATACATAAACAGAAGAATAGATAAATAAACTGATTCAGTCGCATAATCTCTTGGCGGAGGTAATAATCAAATATTGTTTTGGGGGAAATAGACAGAGCATTAGTTATATCAGGAGGTTACATTCTTTTGATAGAAAGTTATGAAGGAGTAAGTGCATACGCAGGAGGGAAGAGACAAATGGGAAAGGTAACGGCTGTTCCCGAAAATGGTGAAAAATCCTCCCCCCTTCCCTTCCAATGGCTTATGTGTATAACATTGATCCCGACTTAGCATTTCCCAGAGATAACCAAGGTTGTTGTTAAACCACACTAAAAATGGCATACTTATCTTAAAGACTTATTTTAGGAAATGATTCTATGTGTGAGTTGGAGGTACGCAAACTTACCAGTGAACGAATCTTGGGAGCCTTTACAGACAACCGTAATCAGAACTTGATAGTGAAAGCCTAAAAACAATGTCCGTCAGAATATCAATCTGTAGTAACGTTAACAATAGGTATCCCAAAGTAATCAATTACAAATGGAAATGGGACACCGGAGAGGATTGATAGATTTTCCTTTAACATTAAATCGGGACAGGCCTCATAAGGCTCCCGTTTATTTCCATGAAGAGATAGAAAGTAAAATTAGTCACATGAAGAAACAAAGAATTACTGAGGAGAGCTTATCCCCCTTGGCTTCTGCAATTCTAGCAATTAGGGAAAAACGGATGGTTCAGTAAGATTATCTGTTGATTATGGGAAGTTTAATGCAGTCACTAAGGACAATGCATTTCCATTACCCTCAATCGAATAGTTACTCTTAAAGGTACGGTCAAGTAAATATTTTGCAACAAACAATTTAAAATCGTGACACTATCTAATACCCATTCAGGAAGACAGTGAATGCACAAACGACATTTACAGCCAACGACCACCTATCCCAGTTTAATTTTAAAAATACACAGTCATTTTTCTAGAGTAATGAAGGCATTTCTATCTCAATTAATTGGCCATTATATTCCTGTTCATCTTGATATATATGATAATTATAGATAAAATTACAGAAGAATATAATAACAGTATTCACAAAGTCTCAGAACCATTGCGCTATAATGTTATGAAAATTAATTTATCAGAGTACAAATTTTTCTCTAAGCAGAACCTAGATATTATCCAGCCCTGTCCAAGTAAAGTAAAAGTTATTACCATAAATTCTTAAAAGGTTTTAGAGAAATAATGAGACTCATAGATGCTTGAAAGAAACAAAAAGTTATAAATTGGGGAGTAGAAAAAGAAAAGTCCTTTCACCAAGTTAAAGCTGCCTCAACTACCGATAAGTTACTTGCATATCCTAGATTTGATTAGTGGTTTTTTGGTAAGAATAGATAGGAACAGCCTAGGCTAACTATTGCCGGCAGGATTTTTCAATGAGACGAGACTAGGGAGCAACTCGTTTTTTATGCTTCTAAGGCATTAAAGGCGGCTACTAAGAATAATAGTAGTCTACATTTGATTGAAAGGCATTGGGCATTTCTTGGGTTTTGGAGAGGTGCGTGTCATTCTATTAGGTCATCTGACTGAGTTGCAAACGGAATCAAGTAAGGGTCGATGATCCTTACTTGATTTATTTTACGAGAAAGACTTGACATCTAGAAAAGTGAGGTGTATTGAAAGATTGTTAGAGTTTAACATGAACGGCTTTGCCAACATAGAAGGTAAAGCTAACAAAGTAGCTGAGGCCCTTTCCGGAGGTCCAGTAATAGGAGTAACTACTAGGTCACAAAAGAGAAATGAAGAACAGTCCAAAAATTTTGATTTAGGCAATCCAAAAGAATAATAACAAAGAAAAAGCAAGGAACAATCAGAAAATGGGAGCCCCGCGAGAGAAAGAAAGAGAAGAAGTCCGCGAGGGACTGAAAGAAAAGAGGAATAGATCGAAGGACAGTCAGATAGTTGCCCATCCTTTCTGAATGTGCTGCGTGAAAAGAAATGTTGTACAGAGAAGGATGTCTAATATTGTGCTTAGGGGAAGAGGATATGGGAATATTTTGCACTGGTAATTATTCATACCTCTTTAACTAATGAAGCCATCTATATTGTTCATGGAAGTCCGTATATGGGGCAATTGGGGATTGATAGAACATTAAAGGGAGTCGGTGAAACTTTCTTTTGGATAAGAATGAGAAAATTTCTAGAAAGGTATATAGAATGGTTTCCTTTTTAAAACTGTGTTGAGGAACATTAATATACGGTGCCAGTAGAAAGAAGGCTGCATGTGATTCCTGAACAATTGTATAGGGTTATGGGTAAGAACCAGTTAGGTATTAACTGATGAGCTGAGTGAATGTAATTCTATATTTCTACAAACAGTAAGTTTTTATTACAACAGTTTCCGTGAAAGGTCCCAAAAATTCAAACACTTTGATACAAATACATACATGCATTAACAAGTTATAAGTGCGATAGGAGAGCGATAACTACAATATATAAAAAAATAAATACCCTTGCAGTGTACGTGTATGTGATATGGGTGTGGTAAAAGGCCCAACCCCCTTAAAATAGACCTAAATGTGAAATATGTACCTTGCTCTTGAGAGACGTACTATTAGTGGGTCATCTGGCAGGAGATATGCAGGTTTTAGGCAATCAATGATGACTCAGACTTCTTTGCCACAGATGTTCAGGGGGAATGCTTTTGGCATATGATGGACGAGGAACGGGCCTGCATAAGGGGGCATTAACAGTGGCTTATTAGTGTCGTTGTGCAGGGAACCATGAGTTGTTAAGTGCAGATCTGTCAGTATGTGTTACTTAGCTGTGGGCTTGTTAGTCTGGCAGCATGAAGTAAATTTCCTCACGATATGACAAAGGCGATGGAGATTGTAGGAGTAGGTTACACCCGAAACCTTTTCCCAGCTGCCAAACCTTCAGCACATCTTTAGGAGGGGTTCTTAGTCCCAGGAGGACTCAGGGTAGTCGGGTAAACCAGTAGGAGTCCTTGAAGCAGAATATCAAAGCTGCTCTGACGGTATGGTGAAAACTTTCAACTATACAGTTGGTTCCAGTATTGTATGTGATCATTTGATGAAGAGTGATATCCCGGAGATTCACTATTGATGTCCACAATTTTGAGGTGTATATGGTACCCCTGTTAGAAGTAATATACCCAGGGATACCAAAATGTTGCTATCTATCCCAAGATTAATGCAGTCTTACACAAGGCCGACGTTGCAGTTTCCATGTGAATGGCTGCAGGCTAATAGGTGGAGCAGTTGATGACAGTGAACAGGTAATGATGTCCTTGTGATGTGTGTAGGGGACCTACAACATCAACATGATTGTGGCAAAACGCCTTTGAGGTTAAGGAAAGGTGTGTATTCATGTGTCAATGTACTTTTTAGGTTTGGGGTGAAGTACTGGTACGGACCCAATCCTTAGTATCATTAATAATGCCATGCTGAATGAACTTTGTCTTCAGCAGCTGCACAGTAAAATTGCGGAAGGGATAGTAAAGGCAATAAAGGATATCAAACACCTGTCAGTGCATGGAGGAAGGTACCTACAGTCTAGATCTACTAGTGCTAACATCACAGAGGATGGTGGCATAGGAATCATCGAGAGGGACATCTTCCCAACGTAGGGATATGCTTGATATTCTACATGCTTGGTACTCCTGATCTTTTTGTTTTACTTCTGCCAAGTCATTGTAATTCAGTCCCAAGTGGAATGCGCCTAATATGTTTCCTGACAGGGCATTGGAAACCAAATTCATTTTCCCAGGGACGTGCTGGAGGATATAATTGTACTCAGCCATGGTGGAGATATGTTGGTGTTGACGAGCGCACCAGGTGTCAGACTGTCGAGTAAAGGCATGCACCAATGCACCAGAGGCCTGTTGTCTGTGCGAATAACAAACGGTGACACTTGCAAGAACTGGTGAAAGGGATGGACTGCCAAGTGAACCACAAGCGGTCGAAGATAGAGTAGCCGGATTCCGCCTTGGACAGTTTCCTACTGATGAAGGCCAATCGTTGAGGTGAGCCGTTGACCACCTCCTCAAGGACTGCCCCAATAGGGATATCGCTGACATCTTTGGAGAAAAGGAGAGGTACTTGTGGCACAGGAAAAGTAAGAGCAGCAGCATTTAATAGGACATTCTTTGAGATGTAGAAAGATGCTTCTTTTAGCTTTGTCTTAAAGGAAGTATATGAGGGGTGTGGCAACAGTGGCAGCAATGGCTGGCAGGAAACAGTGATGACAGTTGATCATGTCCATGAATTCTTACGTGGGGAAGATCTGAATGACTGTTACCTTC
>NC_090733.1:39566532-39574032 GCF_036898095.1 Palaemon carinicauda
TGAAGTATATATGAATACACTACACCATTTGCAGCCACAACTGACTCCATGTACTTAAACTAATCTACTTCCTCAAGTAACTCTCCATTCAAGTTGACATCCAACCTCGCACACCCCTCTCTTTTAGTGCATCTAATAACATTACTCTTACCCATATTAACTCTTAACTTCCTTTTCTCACACACCCTCAAAAAATTTGTCACAAATCAACCCAGCTTCTCCTACAAGTCCGCAAGCAATACCAAATCATTCAAAAACAAAAATTGATTCACATTCCACTAATGATCACTCACATCTATCACTTTCAATCCTCGACCAGGCACTCGAGCATCTACCTATCACAACTCCATCAACAAACAAATTGAACAATCATGGTGCCATCAAACATCCCTGTCATAGTACCTCTTTCACATGGAATTACTTCATTTCTTGTCCTAACACATGTATTACTGCCTATGTATAAATAAACTAAACTCTTCGCTGCATGTAACAACCTTCCCCCAATTCATCACACACCACATTGCTTTCCTATCAACTTTATCATCAGCTCTCTCTACATCCATAAATGTAACATACACCTCCTTACCTTTGGCTAACTATCTCTTGCATATATGCCTAACTATGAAAATCCATTAATCCCCTACCTCTTCTAAAACCACTCTCCAATTTTAAGATTGTGTCCTCTGTCTTATTCTTAAATCTATTGATTGGCCTTCTACCATACACTTTTCCAACGACATTCAACAAACTAATACACTTTGAGTTACAACACTCATCCACATCTCCCTCACCTTTGTAGAGGGGAACAATTCATGCACACACCTTCTGTAGCAAACTGGTGCAATTGATAACCTAAAACCTATATTGAACAATCTTACCGACCATTCAAGTACAGTAACACCAGCTTCCTTTAGCATCTCAACCTTAGCGCCATCAATACCAGGAGCTTTTCCGTCTATTCGTTTCATATTATGCTCTCTTCACTTCCTAGCTTGTAATCTTTCTCTCATTTTCATCTCCTATCAGTGGTATCTCAACACCTGTAACGACGATTATATCTGCCTCCATATTATCTTCAGCAATCAGCAACCAATGAGAATTTTCACACCACCTTTTCCTTGCCCCTTCTTTCAACAACGTTACATTTTCATCTTTTTACTGACTCTTCACTTTTGGCTATATATTTACAGTACAAATGCATACACATATGCATATAATACCTTAAGTTACGAACTACACTTTAATAAAAAGTTTATGTTGATGAAAATTTTATACCAAAATATTTGGAAATTCGAACATCAAATAGAAAGTTGATAGATAAAAATATGAGACTCTTTGTAATATCTGTACGAATATTTAAGATAATGTTTAGATATATATATATATATATATATATATATATATATATATATATATATATATATATATATATATATATATATATATATAAATTATTTTTCAAAAGTATGAACAGAATTTCATGGGGATCCCGATTCCAAGTGAATATTCCTATTTTGATGGTCTATACATAAAAATTCATGTTTTTAATTATGAGAGGTTAAATTTTGCATTCATAAAGTAAAAAATACTGAATAATATGATGATAAATAAGGTTTACAATATGCAAATATATAGAGTAAGACTAACTTTGATTCTATGTTTTACGAACAATGTAATAAAAACTTATTGACTTGAGAGCTGCTTTAGTCTGGAAACGACTTTTTGTTGCTGTAAAGCTTTCATTGATTCTTACTTGAGTGCTCAAATTATCAAGCACAAAGCTGTCTACAGTTAAGGCTGAAGCGATAGTGTTTGCATCATCCTCAGCATTAACACGTGCAGCCACATTTTGTTAACTTCTCCCAAGTCTGAGCAATGGGAGAAAGGTTGTTTCTTGAGAACATGCCAGCCCTCACCTTCTTTTGGCCAGCTCTAGTTTGCAGGCCTTTCAATGAGCATTTGGTAACTCGCTGTCTGTGCCGCATATGCATGCAGCATGGAGAGAGACTGTTTCACACTTTGAATGAGGGATGAGCTTGCCTTTGGAATGACATCATAAGACCTTTGATTAAAAGTCCAGACTTGCTTCACCAATTTTGTCTGTAGTAATATGCTTGACATATATGGAATTTATCAAGGATGTTTAGTCTGCATTATCTATGATTGGTGGTTATTGACTGAGCTCTCTGAAGGCATTACTCTTTTCAGGACAAACTTCATATGATTGCCCTGCAGTTTTATAGCCTCTACCACGAAAGGCTGACACAACATCATTGCTACTGCAGGCGTGAACGAACAATATATCACTGGATATTTATGGCTAAGATTCACCTCCATATCATGAACTAGCAACCACATAATGTACTCACCCTGGCTAAACTCTACCCAAATAATTTGTAAGCCTGCATCCTGAAGAGTCGGAAAAACAGCGAGTGCAATAATGAAAATAGCTGTGCCACACGCCTTATTCAATGCATACTTAATGTGTTGATTGTTGCATTAAGACCATTTCTGAAAATTCTATTGTCACCTTCTTTGTTGTTGAAAGGACTTAAGCAGTCAAGGCTGATGGGCTCATTGTAAAGAGCCTGATCTCCTTTGTCACTAATGCAGCATTGTCGGGTCACAGGGTCACTATCTGGTCAGCTAGGAACCCAAAGGTCACAGACTTGTTGTTGCTGTCTCACAAAACTCTTCTCTAATTTGGTGGTAGTTTAATTTTTCTGTCACTCTATATTGATCTCTCCTACCTCTGTTCATCCTCTAGTTTTGAAGTTCAGTAGGCATAAAAAACGATGTTTGTTCCCTCATTCTTTGATGATTTAGTCTAGATCTTTGGAACTATATATTAGAATCATATTCCTCAAATGTCTTTAATATCTTTGAAGACAATGAATACACAATAGAGGAACCATCAATGATAATAGGATCAAATTTTGATTGTGTGTCAAGAGAAATGGAAGCTTTCAAATGTTTGCAAGCTGGGACTTCTAAACAGAGTGGAGTTTTCATGTGTCACTCAGTACTGCAGGAAAAGACTAATTCTCATGCTTAAGGAGCTGAAGCAGGTCACACTCTCGTTATTGGCAAGATATAAAGAGTTACCAGAATAGACGGCAGTCATCTTTGATTACCTGTTTCTTCAAGAGGCAGAAACGGCCTCATGCAGAAAAATAGTCAACTTTGTTCATTTTAATGGGCTTACAGAAGAAAGCCTCGTGATCCAGACAACTGCGAAAAGTCTCAGAAGGCAACTTGACCTTTCTCAAATAAGTTCTTACAAGCTTAGCAGCACTGGGATGTGCAGTGAGTTTTGTATCCAATGTATGCAGATCTTTGGACTCCTCCTGAAAAGGCTTGCCCAGATCCTTCATCAAACCAAGAAATTCCCAATCCTTGTAAATGAAGGATTTTTCAGACTAACTGGTTTTCTCATGATGCCTGGTATTAATTGCTACTTTGAGCTGAGATGCCAATATACTTGTTAACTAACTGGCTAACATCTTCTATAGAAATCATCCACCGACTCATTACAGATGGATCCTCATTAACTACAATGGCACCATCATCACCTTCAACAACTGCATTGGCCTGCTTATGAGCTTGCTCAATGGCTAAAACTGAGAACACCCTATGAGTCTTGTTGACCACAGACTTTCTCATCTAAAATTCACTAGACACCTCCAGATCTGAAGACCTTACTTTAGCAATACAAAATATGATTCCATGCTGCAGGATGAAATGGAAGCAAGAAACGAAGAAATGAACAGTAATTTAACAAACTTTTTATTAGAATAACCACAAGAGATAGGTGCAAAAGCTCCTGAACAAGATCATGGAAAAATATCAGAAAAGACCATAAACCTAAGAAAGCAAAGATTGTAAATGATGGTAAAATACAGGAAAGTTGTAATCAACTTATGAGTAATACTTAAACAACAACCAAACTAATCCCCAAGATATTCGTAAACACAGTAACACAAAAATTGTGGAAACACTAAAGAAAGGCATAAACATCAAATTGATGAAAAGCAATCATAGAAAAGATGTTTACTTTAAAGGATGAAAATGAAAATATCATCTACAATAGAGATGGAGTGATAGAAATTGAAGGGAATTTCTACACAATGATATACAATAGTTTTTTTAACGAAATAACTTCGCCAATAGATATAATGAAACAACTAAGCTGGTACTAAAGATAACAGTAGAAGTAAAGAAAGTATTAGAATACATGAAAGAGGCAAAACAGCAGAAGAAGGAAAAATAACAATTGATTTAATTAAAAAATGGAAAAGATTCAGAGTAGTAATAGCCGTTGAACTCTACATCAAACATCAAATATCTGCAAGAATGCTCTATTCCTACATCTTTGAAAATGTTTATCATATTAATTCACAAAAAGGGAGACACAAATGGCCGGAAAAAATACCGCCCAATAAGAATACTCTCAGTAATATATAAAATATTTAGAGATCATATTTGGCCTAATAAAAAAAAGCTAAACTTTATTCAACCAAGAGAATAGACAGTCTTTAGGAGAGGATACTCAACAATTAACCATATCCATGTAATTACCTAACCAATGAAAAAATGAACAAAGTATGAAAACCACTATATATGGCATTTATAGACTATAAAAAAGAAATTTAAATGCTGTCAAAAAAAAAAATAGAAGAACCTCAAAGTTAGAGCGCTTGAAGATATATATTCAGGAAGTACAGCAATCCTAATCCTAAGTAAAGATAGTGAGAAAATTCCGATTGAGAAAGGAGCTAGACATAGAGACATACCTAGCATAGCATACCTACAATAACTTTTTAAGAATATAGATTTGGAAATAGTAAGAGTTGATACTAACAGAAAATACCTAAACAGACTAAGATTTGCAAAGGACATAGTTGTGTTAGGTCAAACATGGTAGGAATTACAAAAGATGATAGAAAATTTGAACAGAGAAAACAGAAATGTAGGAGTAAAGCTAAGAAAATGTTCAGTGGAAGTGCAGAGATACAGCAAATAAAAGTTGAGTACGAACCTGTAGAGATCGTTAATGAATATTCATACCTACGACAGACAGTAAGTTTTTCCACAAGGCACGAAACCTAAATTAAAAGAAGGATAAGCCGTGAAGAGACAACATTTGGTAAACAGCATTAGATTATGGAAATTCTAATGTCCATCTCTCTCTCTCTCTCTCTCTCTCTCTCTCTCTCTCTCTCTCTCTCTCTCTCTCTCTCTCAAAAAAAAAAAAAAAAAAAAAAAAAAAAGGATTTAATTTCCTGGTCCTCCCAGTACTTTATGCATCAGAAACTTTAAGCCTTACTAAAACCTTAGAACATAATTTAGTTACAACTCAAGAAACTATGGAAAGAGTAATTATAGGACTAACACTTTATGACAGAAAAAGAGCAACATCAATCAGAGAGTAAGCTAAAGTAGATGATATTCTAACAACACGTGAGAAAAAAAATGGGCATGAGCAGGGTATATAATGAGAATGTCAGACAATAGATGGAAATAAAGAATAACAGAAGGGGTCTTTAGATAGTTTAAAAAAATCAAGGGAAGCATGAGAAAACAATGAAATGTATGTAGAAAGTTAACCGGTGTGGACTACCACAAAAAGACCGTGAACAGTCACAATTGGAAGGACAGGTCTGATGCCTTTCTTCTGCAGTTGACTAGTAACGGCTGATGATGGTGATAATGATGATGTATATATTTATATACACGTATATCTCTCTCTTGTCAAACACATGAGTGGAGAGGAGTAGTTATACTATGATAGGATGGGTTTACCCCCGAGATGTACACTCCGAAAACACACACTACCACAAGTTGTGGAACCAGCGGATAGTATTTAAAAAGGAGCCAAGGGGTAGAAGGGTTGCTTTTATGCGTGTGTACATATCTATCTAAACATTTAGACTTCAGTTTTTGACGGCTCGGGTACACTAATTTATACACATACACACACACATTATATATATATATATATATATATATATATATATATATATATATATATATTATATATATATATATATATACTCTATATAAATATATATATATATATATATATATATATATATATATATATATATATATATATATATATATATGTATATATATATATATATATATATATATATATATATATATATATATATATATATATATATAGAGAGAGAGAGAGAGAGAGAGAGAGAGAGAGAGAGAGAGAGAGAGTATATATATATATATATATATATATATATATATATATATATATATGTATATATACAGTATATATATAGATATATATATATGTATATATATATATATATATATATATATATATATATATATATATATATATATATATATATATATTAATCATCAAAGAGCTCATCTAAGTAACCAGTGGAATCAAGTATCTTACAAAACCCTTGTAATCCGCTTTCTATCCTGCACTTTATCCTTCAGTTGCTTTATATTTAATTTTCCGGCAACAACTATCTGTAATGAAATTACTTATATATATTAGGAACCTTCCAAATGTAAGTACAAGGTATAAAATAAATTTTTATTTTGTAGAGAAAGAAGACAATCCGTTTATTTCCTTGATTATGTATAAGAATCATAAAATACTTTTGTCGTATGTAATTTTTTTCTTTTCTTTAGGTTTGCAACGTGATAAATTGACAGTATATCTGATCTAAAAAAAAGTATCCGTTCATTAATGTGAAGTGGAATTAAGAATTATTTTTGTGGTAGAATATTCCACCTCCTTTTCTTATAATTCAAAATGAAACTGTAATTTCAAGTGTGCTACAGTTTGAAGTCGTTATTGTGCCATACGTAATTCCGTTTTTGTTTTTGTTTATGATAAACGACGGAGTGTTTATCACAATGGTACAAATTAAATTCAGAAAGAAGTTTACATGCACATGCAGCAAGCAACGGAAATTTGCATGCCATATCAACGTTTTCATTTATACTGCTACGGTGAATAGAACGAGCTAATTTAAAATATTAACATTCAATTGTAATGGTATCTATTTTTAACCCAATATCACTTTCTGTTTTCAAACACATAGTTGTCCCAATTATGTAACCCCATGGGGCCTATAAATACCTTCGTTGTCTGTGTATAAATAATGTTCAATCGGTTTTCTAGTTAGTTTCACAGTTATTCCATATTATTTTTCTTATTATGTGTGCATCACCTGATGAAATATAAATCGACATTCATTTGCCCATTGCTCAATCATATGCTTTGTTTCTACAATCGACTAATTTGCAAATTAAACGACTTTTAAGGCAGTATTAGCAAAATTTTGATTGTGATTACTATCGAACAGTTCATTTTACCATCAATTCATATTACACGGAAAAAAACACAAACAAAATTACATAAACAATAATTACTTTTTCTTGTTTTGAATGAAGAATTCGGAAAACATTTGTCCAGCCCATGGATTAGTTTTCGGAATCAATCACCTATACGTCAACTGT
>NC_090733.1:39575547-39583047 GCF_036898095.1 Palaemon carinicauda
TTAAAGTGATCAGGTTAAATATTATTCATTAAGAGACAAACTTAAAAATTTTATTATTTCAGAATTATTTCCAGCATTTTTTGTTATTTTCATTACATAATTTCTTTTCTTGGGTTAAGGTTTATTCAGATATGATAGTTTGAGTCAAGTTATTATATAATTTCAAGTTGTATCATTTTTTTCTTATTCTAAGTTTTATTCTGAATTATTTTTTTCCAGTGACTTATTTTTGTTATGTAAATTCTTTTCAACATATAATTTATATAGATTATATTTATTTTTGTAAAGAGTGTATTATTCCAATTATCATTATTTGGACACAGATTCCGCTCAATTCCTGTGAAGAACCACAGTGAGAGTTAAATGCGTTCCAATAATATTTAAGAGTAATTACCCTGTATAGTTTGAGAGTACTAAGAGGCCTTTGGATATTCAGTATTTTTTATATTACTCTGTGGGAGTTATTTAACAGCCTCAGAATTCGGTTATTAATGTTTTAAAGAGTAACAGTTTTAATGTAAAAGCAAACAAGGAAGTTTAGAATTCGAGAGGTTGATTAACTTGCCAGTCGTAGTATACATAATATTATATATTTGGTTCCTAGTCACGAATCATAGTGTATTATATTTTGGTTCCCAGACCCAGGAGCCATCATAATCATATTATATATTTTGGGTGCTCAGACCCGAGAGCCGCATCATAATATATATATATATATATATATATATATACACAGTATGTATATTTACATATGTAGGTTTGTTTTTTGTATGATATTATTTTTTATATCCCTTTGTACCCTGAAGAAATGTATGTAATACACGAAAGCGCTTGGTAACTGGTCTTTTCCTTTAATTTTTCCTGTGGATTTTACACTTACATATATATATGTATATATATATATATATATATGTATATATATATATATATATATATATTTATGTATATATATATATATATATATATATACATATATATATATATATATATATATTAACATACAGTCGTACCTCTCTTCACAAAAGAATCTGCTTACGAAAATCCTATCTGCAAAAGGAGATGCGAGAATGAGTCAACAAAACAAAAAACTAGGAGAAAATGGATTGAGACAATACAAAATGTAGCTGTAGTCTATAATATGGGTAACTATAAAAGTACAGTACATATGGTACTACAGATTTTGTATATGTACAGTAGTATACTGTATGTATTGTATTATTTTCCATTTATTATTACATTATGTCATAATAACTACTTACTTTACTGTATTAACAGCTAGTTAAGGTATATTGAATAGTTCAAATGTATTTGGATGTACAGTATTTCATTATGGTTATACTGTAGATTGATTATACAGATTTTAATGGGCTGTTTTGTAGGGTTTGAAATGAATATAAATATATATATATATATATATATATATATATATAAATATATATATATATATATATATATAATATAATATATATATGATATATATATATATATATATTGTATGTATGTGTATATATATATATATATATATGTGTGTCTGTATATGTATATATATCCGTATATATATATTATATATATTAATATATATATATATATATATATGAATATATATATTTATATATATATATATATATATATACCATGCTAAGCAGTATAACTTAGCAATCCTTGTTTGCCAACAGTTATACTTATATAAGTGAATGAGCAACTTGGAGTAATGAGAGATTTAATTGTGGAGAAAATAACCCCCCTCCCTATCTTAATGAAGTCACTGGCAACAGGGTGAAGGACTGGGTTTAAGGTGATGGGCAAAACAGTCTCTTTGGCTTTTACTCCTGATGCCTGGCAGTTGATCCTACTAGAATTAGTATGGACCGGCAGGGGTAGCTTGCGCTAGTTAGATAAGCACTGCGCATCACAAGGAACTTGCTATCTTTTGATGTATCTAGCCAATGAATCCTCTCTGAATTTAGTCAATCCTGGAAAGAGAAGATGACAGAATGGCCCCCAGTCCCGGGCGTAGTGAAGTGCTAAAATCTCCCGGTTTATAAATACTAAAAGAGATTGGAAATTAGTATTTAGAAAGTTAGAACCATGAATCACATTGGGAAGTTACAGCAAGTGGAGAGTGAATTTATGAAATATGGTGTGTATATCTTAGCCCCTACTGTTACACGTTATAAGGGGATTGGTAAGAAACTTTAGACCAATGGAATATTTATATGTACCCAGGAAAATCAGGTGGAGTTGGAACAGCAGTCGTAGGAATGATGATGACACCAAGGATACAAAAGGCATTAACCTAGCGAATAGCTGTAAATAGTAGATTGTAACTAGCAAAGTTAAAATCAAAGTAATGCAATATGAGTATTATGATTTGCTATGCCCCGACAAATGATTCCACTAAAAAAAGGGGGGAAGGTGAATACTATGAAGAACTGCAGAGGGTAATAGATGAAATCCCTGAGAGAGATATGAAAATTGTGATCAGTGACTTTAATGCCAAAATTGGAAGAAAATATTCAAGTGATAGAGAATTTGATGGGTGTCGAGGGTCCTGGTGAAGTTGCAAATAAAATAGAGCACATTTCATAAGTTTCTGTTCTGCAAACAAACTTGTCATTAGAGGCACTCTTTTTCAACACAAGAACATCCACAAGTATACATGGACTTCAACACGTGACATTTTAAAAAAATCAGATAGATCACACTGCCGTTAACAAAGAGAGAAGAAGAACTCTGAGAAATGTATAAAGCTATAGAGGTGCATATATGGGTAGTGATCACCAGCTCTTCATGATCATACTTAAATCAAAACTGAAAGCTCTCAACAGAAAGATGGATAGAATACATAGGTTTGATGCAACTAAGGTTTTAGAAGAATAGCTAAGAGAAAAATTTACAATTGAATTTAGGAATCGATTTGCAGTCTTAGAAACTTCAAGAGACAAAGAACACACAATTAATGAAGAATAGTGTAATATCAAGAATATATATCAGCCAGTTGGTAGTGAAGTCTTAGGACACACAATTACAAGGAGAAAGCCATAGATATCAAATGATACTTGGGGTATTATAAAATGGAGAGCATAACAGTAATTGAATGTTGAAAGTTTTCGAGGTAGTAATGAAAATTACAAGGTTTAGCATGCTAGGTATTCCAGTATTGACAGTGTTGTCAAAAGAAAAGCCAGGAATGACTGGAGAGAGAATTTCTAAAAAGAATTACTAATGAAATTTCAACTGGGGCAAAGAAAAAGAATCCTATATCCATCAAAATGAGAGTTGGCTCTGTTATAGCAAAAGAAGGAGAAAAACAACGTTGGATGGAACACTTTATTGAGATTATGAATAGGAGATATGAAGGGAATAATTTGTTTGATATACCTGAAGCTGATGAAGACCTTGATGTGCCAATAAACGAATTCACTGTGTTTGATGTCGAAGCTATCCTAAAAATAACTAAAGAGATGGAAAGTCCTAGGATACGATGGAATAACTGCCAAGATGATACTGGGCCAAAAATTAAGGTACTTCCAGACTACTTACTCCATTATTTTGTAGGAAGTGGCTTGAAGAGGCAAAACCAGATGGATAGGAGTTAGAAGTGTTGGTGAGAAAAGCCAAAAAGGGAGACCTGACTGACCAAAAGTAATTACAGAAGCATAGCACTTTTGTCAGTTATTATGAATGTGTATATATATATATATATATATATACATATATATATATATATATATATAAATATATATATATATCTATATACATATATATATGTATATGTATATATATATATATATATATATACATATATATATATATATATATGTATATAGATATAGATAAATATATATATATATATATATATGTATGTATGTATATATATATATATATATATAAAAATATATATATATATATATATATGTGTGTGTGTGTGTATATATATATTGTATATATATATATATATATATAGTATGCTTATTCTAAAGAGACTGGAGAGAAAGATTGACGAAAAGCTGAGAGATGAACAAGTAGGATATAAAAAATATAGAGGTTGCACTGACCAAATTTTCAATTTGAATTCTCCTATACACCGATGCGTAGATTATAGAAATCCAGTTTTGATGACATTTGTGGACTATGAAAAAGCCTTTAATAGTGTGCACCGGACATTTTTGTGGAGAGTTCTACGTTGATATGGAATTTCTCTTAAATATGCAGATTTGATTTGGTCTATTCATGAACAGGGCAAGTGCAAAGTTAATGTTAATGGAGGCTTATCAAATTAATTTCCAGAGAACATCAGAGTACTCCATGGGGAATGTGCTTGCCATATATGTTTTTTTAATCCTCCTCATAGATTTGTAATACGTAGAACAGTCATAGATGGTAGAGAAGGATTGGACTGGATTGGTGATAGGAATTTGGTAGACCTTGAATATGCTGATGATGCAGTCATTGTTAGCAGAACACCACAGTATTTGTATTGCTTGCTTAACCAGAATGCATGAAATATCATACGAGGTTAGGTTGAAGATAAATAGAAGAAAAAACGGAGATGATAAGAAGGGAGTATGCTATGGAAGAAAAAATATCGTTGGAAGGAGAAAGGATTAATGAGGTTGAATCATTTAAGTATTTAGGAACTATGATATCCTATAAGGGTCTTCAAAATTAGAGTTTGGTGAAAGATTGAAAAGTCAAATCTGACATTGGCTAGATTAAGCTAATTTTTTGAAATCAAACCACCTGAAGTTACATATAAAAATCAGATTTATATTAGTTAAGTGAGATCGATGTTACTGTATGGACATGTGTCATTGTATGAAAATTAAACAATATCCAATAGATTTAGTAGATTTGAGAACAAAACCCTCAGGAAGGATATTGGGAGTTAAATGGCAGGACATGATCAGGAATGAAACTATAAGGGAGATTACTAGATTGCCATTTTGGATGAGATCAGGATGAGGGGTAGGTTTGGACATGCTCTTCTCACTCCAAAAGGAGATTAGTTCACCAAAAGTTTAACTGAGCTCAAAAGGCATTAAAAAACTGGAAGACCCAGGCTACATGGGTGAGGACTATGAACCGTGAAGTAGGAGATGATGAATGGAAAACTATTAAATTAAAAGTTCAAGATAGAGACGACTAGCGAAATCTAACCGAGGTACTTGCGTCAATAGCCGTAGGAGGAGATGATTATGATAAACATGTACACAAACACACACACACACACACACACACACAAATATATATATATATATATAAATATATATATATTTATATATATATGTGTGTGTGTGTGTGTGTGTGTGTGTGTAGTTTTGCTAATAGAAGGGCAATAAAACATTGATTTATTTGTGAGCAATGCAACATTAAGTCTGGAATAAATCTCTGTTTGTGAGATTTCCCTCTTCATATCTTATCACCAAAGTTTAAAACCAAAGACAAATAACATGATTGTCAATTAAACATCCGATAATCGACTTCTGTAAAATAAAAATTATACGGAATTAAAAATATAAGAGCTATTAAAAATCTAAAGGGAAAATTCAAACTAAAAAACAAATGATGGATATCATAAATTCCAAGCAAAAATACGTAAGATTAAGGTCAGTTAACTTCTGGTATATCCATACTTCCTTAAGTAGCACAATTTACATATGTATCTATTTTCTAATAGTCAACCAAGAACTGTTACTAGACAAGATAAAATATATTTTTAACAAGTGATTGAATAAACGATTAGTCATTTCCCCTAATTCAAATATTTCCACACCCCATCCCAAATTAATACTCATTGTTAGGAGATGAAAGCGAGCCATAAGCCTCTTGGTGAGAAATAAAAATATTGATTTGGACGCGTGTGTTCCTTTGGTGGAGGGTGAGGAAGTTTTCCATTCATCTCTCGAGTTTTTCTTTCATCTGCGAGATCTCCGTGACAGTTTGACATTCTGTACGAGTCAAAGGGAGAGAAAAATGAATTCCAGCAGGCCTATAGGAGAGTGTCCACGACAACAAAAAGAATTTCCAGCTGTTCATTGTTGAAATTATAAGGAGAAAAAATATCATAAGTAATGCCTGTCTCAATAGGAAAATTAGTTGTTAAGTAAATGATGGAGCTATATTATATATATATATATATATATACATATAATATATATATATATATATATATAGTAAGCGTGTGTATGTATAAGCGGGCTTACCTTAATGTTGTGGAAGAATTATGTATCGACATGATCAGCATAACTAAAGAGTACTAGTCAAAACCATCCAAACTAGGTTGGTATGCTGTGAGCGATCAAATGAAAGTCTACCATTATCACCAATCTGCAGTCGACCAGGTTTGATGGATACCAGCGAAACCCTGACATGAATAAGGATATTTCTGAAGCCTTTGTCCTACAGTTGACTAGAAAACAGCTGTATTTATTTTTGTTGTTGTTTGTTTGTTTGTTTGTGCAAGTGGGATCTTTGAAAAAAGTTTTCAGGTTCGAAAGATTTTAAAAAGAAAAAGAAAAATAAGAAAAAGCATTCATTCACCAACAGCTAGTAGACATCACATCTAATATCGCAATAAAAATTTTAAAAATGCAAAATATCACGACTAGCTTTACACTGCCTCCTCTCCCAACTAACATAGGCAAAAGTGCAACATATACTTCGCAGTTGTTGTTATCTTAGTTACTGGCTAAAACTATTTGCATATATGAAGTTTGCATGAATACATTATCCCACAGCGGACGAATGACGATGATTTGTTTTGTCTGCATGTTTGTAGCGGTAAAGTTTGGAGATGTTGTTTTCCACGTTCTAACCATCAGTCATTTCAATCTATATTTTAGGTAGTTCTGCTCGGTATGATATGAATGAAATAAAAGTTATATGACATCTGTCCCGTATTTCCCAAGCTATCTAGCCTATATAATGGTAATATTATCATTTCATTGATGTTATCGACTTTGGCGTGGAGTCATTTTGCTAATCTAAGATACAGAAAATCAGCATAAAACTAACATAGATGTATAAGTGAGGCAAGAAGGCATATGTTTTTAAAGAAAACAGTTAGTAATAGTTATGGCATATGTTAAAATATTAGTAGAATACCGGATCTCAAAATTATTCCCATTTTTCCTCATAATGTTTTTTCATGAAGCAGAGATTTATTTTAAAAAGGTTTTGTAGAACATCAATATATATTTCGATAAGCACACACACACATACACATATACGCACCACACAACACACACACACACATATTAATATATATATTTATATATATATATATATATATATGTATGTATATATATATATATATATACACATATATATATATATGTATATGTATATATATATATATACATACAGTATATATGTATATATATATATATATATGTATATATATATATATCTATATATATATAATTTATATATATATGTATATATAAATATATATATATATATATATATATATACAGTATATATATATATATATATATA
>NC_090733.1:39595547-39600547 GCF_036898095.1 Palaemon carinicauda
GGTTCTTAGTTTCATTTTATTACTTTCGTGGGATATTATTTTCATGTACATTATTGATAGGGATAAATTTTTCATTCATATATATTGTGCAGTGAGTGATTGTTTAATTTCGTGTTAAAACTAAGTTCATTGAAATTTACGAAATTTTAGGAAGAAACCGTGGTAGACTAAAACACGTGTTAATTTCCTGTGTGGGTAACCGTAAGCACACGTGGCATTCATTTTTTCAATTTTTCCTGTTGACAAGTAAGGGTATGTAATTTCTTTTTATTACTTTCTCGCGGGATATTATTTTTATGTACATTTTTTTGAAGGGGATAATTTTCGTTAGACTGTGTAATATGGCTAACCTAAAGATAAAGGACTTATGATGTCACATTTAATTTAAATTTTTTCAGTCAGGGTATAGGATCATTAAGATAAAATATTTGGGAGTGTAATTTATTAAATTCATTTTTCTTCTAAAGGGAAAGTATGTAAAGGGGCTGATGTTTTAACGAAGCATTAAGCAATCTCAGTGACATTGTCTGTTTTATTTTAATTTGTTATACTTTAAGTATAAATACAAACTTGCTTTAAAGTCACAGAGTTGCAAGTGGTGGTGTTGCAAGAACTCACCCACACATTTTTACAAATCCATTTTTTTTCCTTAAGACTAGCATAGGAGGGTCACATATCGTGGAGATTCCAATTTTTTCCTTAAGACTAGCATAGGAGGGTCACACATCGTGGAGATTCCAATTTTTTTCCTTAAGACTAGCATAGGAGGGTCACACATCGTGGAGATTCCAATTTTTTTCCTTAAGACTAGCATAGGAGGGTCACACATCGTGGAGATTCCATTTTTTTCCTTGACTAGCATAGGAGGGTCACACATCGTGGAGATTCCATTTTTTTTCCTTAAGACTAGCATAGGAGGGTCACACATCGTGGAGATTCCATTTTTTTCCTTAAGTCTAGCATAGGAGGGTCACACATCGTGGAGATTCCATTTTTTTTCCTTAAGACTAGCATAGGAGGGTCACACATCGTGGAGATTCCATTTTTTTTCCTTAAGACTAGCATAGGAGGGTCACACATCGTGGAGATTCCATTTTTTTTCCTTAAGACTAGCATAGGAGGGTCACACATCGTGGAGATTCCATTTTTTTTCCTTAAGCCTAGCATAGGGGGGTCACACATCGTGGAGATTCCATTTTTTTCCTTAAGTCTAGCATAGGAGAGTCACACATCGTGGAGATTCCAATTTTTTCCTTAAGACTAGCATAGGAGGGTCACACATCGTGGAGATTCCATTTTTTCCCCTTAAGACTAGCATAGAGATTCACCCATTGTTGTGGTTCCGTTTTTTTTATGACTAGCATAGAGATTCACCCATTGTTGTGATTTCATTTTTTCAAAAGACTAGCATAGAGATTCACCCATTGTTGTGATTTCATTTTTTCAAAAGACTAGCATAGAGATTCACCCATTGTTGTGATTCCATTTTTTTTTAAAGACTAGCATAAAGATTCACCCATTGTTGTGATTGCATTTTTTTATGTTTTAGCATAGAGATTCACCCATTGTGGTGACTCCATTTCTTTTTATGACTAGTATAAAGGTTCACCCATAGTTGTGATTCCATTTTATTTCGTCCAGCATAATGTCACCCATAGTTGTGACCTCATTTTTCCCTGACTAGCCCAGAGGGTCACCTACTGTATAGTGGTGATTCCATTTTTATTGTGTAGTACAGTTGTCATATATATCATTACTTTTTTGGATGCATTACAACCGAACAGCCTAAGCTCACCCATTGTCGTGGCCCTGGTTTTCAAGTTAGGCTCTTGTTCAATTACTTGCAAGGCTTGCTACTCGGTGATAGTTCTTTCTTGAGACGCATTTTTACAGCCATTGTGCATTTTCCCCAGCTCCATCTTCATCCTTTCTTCCATGAGACTCTTGCGTAAGGCTAGAACATCTTTCCCCTCCGTGTAATTTCTTGCATGGTCAACATCGTACGTTGTGCTGTTGAGTTTGTTCTTGTCGCTGTCTCCACAAGAAGTTTGCAAAATGACTGCTGCTGAGATCAGTGCATTTGTGAACTTGGCAGAAAGACAAGGCTATGAGGGAGAAGCATTGCGAAGGTATGTGCGAGAGCTCATGAATGAAGACAAAGCCCGGAGAAGAACAGAGCAAGAAAGGATGCGGTATGAAAGAGAGAGAGCGCATGAATTTAGAATGCAGGAGATGGATGCCCGATTGGCACAACTCAGTCACTTGCCACCTCAACCCAATGTTGCCAAAGTCCAGCAGGACAATCGCAGGAGGACCCACTTCATTGAAGGGTTCACCGAGGAACTCCCTACAGTGGAACTGAAGGTGACCACGTCCCAGCTCAGCAAGAAGTGCGGACTGGGGGCAGGGAGTGATCTTGCACATGAGGGCTACAACTCATGCTTGGGTCAAAAGCCCGTGAAGGGTGTACAGCGAGTGCCCCTCAGGTGCATGAAGGCTGCCAAGCCGGAGCCTAAAACTGTTAGGACGCAACCTGCATGGGAAGACAACTGGCTCGGTGACATTGACCTTGGTGAGGTAGCTTGGCTAAGTGAGGAGGCCCAAGAGTCTTCCTCCTCCAGCAGTGAGTCTGAGCTTCGTACGCCAGAAGTTAATTCTGGTGAAGGTGTGCCACTTTCCACCACAGGGGATAGGGCTACTCCAAGCGTCATGCCAGAGACCTCAGAGGAGGGCCCGGGGTCTCCCTTTTCCCACCGTGAGTCTGAGCCGAGTACCCGCAAATTCAATCCGGGTGAAACTGTGCCACTGAACATCCCTGGAAATAGGGCTATCTCAATCACCAGGCCAGAGGTCTCAGAGAAGGCAAGAGGCGAACCACCCATCAGCGCCGAGACCCCAAGGAGCCAGACAAAGCTCATCAGGTTCCCACTGCTGGATGAGACATTGGTAAACAACAGGGCACCCGCCAACTCAAATGAGGTGGAAATGAATAACCCCTTTAAGGCTGAGTTCCTGCTAAAGGATGAGGTGCCCCTTAAGATCAACCGAGGCTCTCACGATCCTGTTAAGGTCTCGTGCTGGCAAGTAGTTGTCCCCTGTAATCTCTGCTTGTCGATGCTAGGCGTGGCCCATGAGAGACTGGGAGGACACTTTGGGGTAACAGGTCCTACCAAGATGATCCAGCATCAATTCTGGCTGGGCTTGCACGAGATTGTTAAGGCTTACTTAGCATCCTGCCATCCTTACCCAGTCTCCGGTAACTATAAGCAAATAATGCTAAGGGCCTCGCTCCAACTCATCCCATCCATTAGTGTCACAGAACTGACACAATTCTTCTATTGGTATGGCTTCCTAGCCACATTTCAGAAGGACGAAGGTTCCCACTTCATGGCAGAGGAGTCACGACCTCTGACCATACTCTTAATTCATTTTTGGCTTCACCAGGTGCAAGCAGGAATTGCCAACTGTGGAGTTTACTTAAATGGCAGCATAAATTTCTTCCAGACATGGGAAAAACTCCAAACTCAAGAGAAAGAACTCTCAGGCATGGGCTCATCTCTTGAGCACCTTGGTTCCTATCGCGCTGACCATGAGTTCCCACTGACATTCCTAAAGGACCGTAATCCTCTAACCTACTTGACTGAGCTACGTAATGGGAATAAGGGGCTCATGAGGTGGGGCATAGACCTCCAGAACTACAACTGGAAGGTCAAGCGCCTAAAGAACTCAGGTGACAGAGATGTGTTTTCCCGGCATTAGTGCCCAATGCACAGTGCCATGACCATAGCGTAGCCATAGTCAGTAGGTTAATTTAGGTTGTATGGAAAAATTTTAATTGGCCTTGGTGTCTCCCCAGGTAAATAAACTTGAGGAGCCATCTTGGCATCATTATTTGCATTTAATTTATTTTTATGTATTTATTTTATCTTTCTTTGCATATAAGCCAATTTTCTTCAATTTTATGCCTACCACTGCACTAGGTCACTTAACTTTAACCTTTTTTTTTACATTTTAATTTTCCATTTTGCATCTTTTAATTTTTCAGTTGCTGCCTCACAGCCAGCATACTTATTTCTATGTGGCACTTAAAGTTAATTTACAGTCAAAATACCGTAAAATGATGACCCTAGTTGCAGCTTAGATATTTATCCATTATCGTGGTGAGACTCACTGAGGGAGGAATCCTTAAGGCTAGTGGCTTCAGACCTTGCATGCAGAGTTCTTGTCCTGTTTTAGGACAAAATCTCTGCTAAAATGGGGGGCTGTTAGTAATGGCGGTCATTACGCCACCTTTTTTCCAATAACAAAAGACCCCGCCAGCATGGGTCGAAATGCCACGAGTTTTGGGACCCTACCCAGAGTCTCACCCCCCCTTCCCACCATCCTATACCAGTCTACTCCCCCTGAGATCTCAATTTCAGCTACCTTCTACAAGTCACGTGAGAACATCGAGGTCCCAGGACAAGGGAAGCGAGCTGTGAAGGATGTGGGGACACGAGATCAAGCCTGACCAATAGGACAGCGGTCAGGCCAATCCCCCCTACCCCCCCCCCCCCAATTGGGGGTCAAGTGGGGTTGATCTACCCAGGGAAAACTGGGGATCTTTCTTCGTGAGTCAGCATCCATAAGGAGAACATCTCCTCCTTCTTCACTCAACCTCCTTGAGGGAAACATCATCTCTCTTCACCCTCAAGACATCAGGGAGGCAGGACCTCTGTCTACATCTTTCCACAAGGGAAAGAAACCAGAGTCATTTTTACTAAAGGTAAGGTGTCTGATTTTGAGATTCTCAATATCCTTACCCAACCTGCCATCCCTTCATTATCACACCCCATTTTTCCTTATCCTCTAAAGAAAATCCTACCCACTGAACCTTGTATCCTATCCCCCTATACCCAGACCACGTGTGCAGTTTAGTCCTAGTTTTAATACATTCACCCTGTGACAGTGTTGATTCCCATGTGTAACGTTTAAATCCCTAAGCTTTGCATTTTCATTTA
>NC_090733.1:39623047-39628047 GCF_036898095.1 Palaemon carinicauda
TTCCAATTTCTGTCTCAATAGAAATTTTCTTACTATCTTTATGTAGTTCCAGGACTACTGTACTTCGCAAGTATTGTGGACACCTTGAAGTGTTCCAACATAAAATTCATCTATTTCTTGTCTTTTATGGGCTTTCATTACTGCAGAAGTTTTGAAAAAATCGAAAGGTTTTTCATACGGTATAAAGGCCTTACATAAGAGTTTGTCAATCTGTTGAATTACCCATTAGCTGGTTCATTACATCGATATGGTCAGTTGCTGAATACCATTTTCTAAAGTCTGCCTGCTTTCTGGGTCGATTAAAGTTTAGATGTCTATCTATTCAATCCACTTTTTATTTTTTATTTTTTTTTTTTTTTTGCGGGGGAGAATTTGTATAATGATAAAAGTTTTCCAAGCTACAGGTACAGAGCTTACTTACAGGCATTTTGTCCATCTATCTTTAAATCAATTGTTAAGCTATTGGCTCCTGTTGTTTTGCTTCTTTTTATGCCTTTCAATGCTTTCTTTGTTTTTCCTACTATTACTTTTGAACCCTGATCAGATGTTTCATTATTTCAGTTAGCAAAGTTATTTCTTGTATCTTTATTGAAAGGCATTGTATAAACAGCCTCTGCAATCTTTATATCTCCATCTCTCATGTTAACAATATTTCCGTTTTCATTTATTTAAAGCAAACAACTATTGACACCTTTTTCCAAGTCTTATTTCTGTCAATTTGATTCCCCTTTTTAAGTGTTTCCTCAAATTCAGACTTAATGTGTTTACAAATGGCTTGTGTTTTCAGTTGGTTTTATTGTGTTGGATAGTTTTACTAGTCTTATTTCTTATCTATTTGAATATAACTTCATTTCGAATCTTTTATTTGTTGCGTTTTTTATCTTTTCTGATATTTTTTCTTGATCTTGTGTTGAAACATTTCCCTCTCTCTCTTGATAGTATGCTTAAACAAATTTTGTCAAATTACTGTGCATTTCTTCATTAATTGCTTCTGTATCATGTAACTGAGAGACTCTAGGTAAAATTTTTATAATTAAGTTGTTTATACTTCTTGTTTAGTTTGATCATCAATACTTCAATATCATCACTAACACTAGAACACGCATCTGTTACCTGCAAGATTTATATTAATGAAACACAGTTCAATTTCTTTGTTAATTTTATGTCCTTGGAAACAAAATGTATTGCCCTCTTTTAACTCTACACACAATTCCCCAGGTACTGTGAGTTCACTAAATGCTATTGTATCAAAATTTATTTATTTCAGCTCTTTTAGTAACACAGTAAGATCTTCCCTAGACAGGGTCCTACCCTACTTCTCTACTTCTCTACTCGACACTTCTATTACACGAGCAAGAATTGTAAGTATAAAGAAGTGTAGAGTTACAATATATTATAGTTAAACATATCACGATATATATATATATATATATATATATATATATATATATATATATATATATATATATATATATATATACATATATATATATATATATATATATATATATATATATATATATGTATATATATATATATATATATATATATATATATATATATATATATATATATATATATATATATATATATATATATGCAGTATAACTTGATTTCAATGTAGAACCGGATACGTGTTTCATTTTTGATAAGCTTTAGTCATTGGACTTTTTCATTAACCTCAATTAAATGAACATTGCTAATTTGATGAAATATGTATAATACTTGTTTTAGACAAGCTCTATTCTGACTACCCATGCCAAGAGAGAGAGAGAAGATTGTTTTAGTTTTTCTTAAAATGCATTATATTATTTTGAAATTACTCAGCAACTTACGTACTGATTACGTAATTAGTAAGAAATTCGAATTACTATGACACTTATGACTTATAATTCGGTGCATTTTGTCCCTTGAAATGTTTTGGATCTTTTATACACCTTGGCATGAATTTAAAGTCAATTAGTTGACATCCTTTCTTCACCTTTAAGTTTTTATCGCTTGAAAGTCTTATGTTGTTATTCTCTCTCTCTCTCTCTCTCTCTCTCTCTCTCTCTCTCTCTCTCTCTCTCTCTCTCTCTCTCTCTCTCTCTCTCTCTCTCTCTCTTAGGAATTTCCTTCATTTTACCCATCCACAGGTTTCTTAATTGTACATATAAAATTTTTTTAGAAAAACTTTCTCTCTTTTGAAATAAAGTGCCTTCGGGAGGGATCTTCTGTTTTGACGTGATAGAAAGATATGGTGACATAAATAGCGAGAGAAACCGATTAATGTGACATTTATATTCTTGAATTATTGTAATTTCACAAGTGTTATTAAATTTGGGTATATATATATATATATATATATATATATATATATATATATATATATATATATATATATATATATATATATACATATATATATATATATATATATATATATATATATATATATATATATATATATGTTTGTGTGTGTGTGTGTGTTTATATACACGTTGGATTGGCTGTCTAGCTAAATTGTTACTATTACTTTTTTTTTTGGCTTCTTTAAATCCTATTTACTAATGTCTTATGCAATACCTAGCAGATACTATTTCCTTATATTTATACAAGTTTATTAGAATGGATGTTAAATTGGCCGTTTGAAGCATATATTTTCATCTTACAGATTTTAATTATAGTCAGTCTTTCATGAATAAAAGTAGATACTATAATAGTTATTGACATTGATTGTAGTTTATTGTATTACATAAATATCACTCAGTAAGCGATGGCTAAACCTGTGATCAGATCAGAAGAGATTGAGCTCTCGAAAAATGGTAATCAAAAGGAGAAATTCGCTATTGAATCCTTCTTACAATCTCCACTTCTGCATTTTCCCTAAGACATATGATCAATTCTTTTTGTTTCTGAAAACCTCCTTTCTGACCCTTCTTTTCGTCATCATTCGCAAACAAAAAGAAGATTAGTCATGAAGATTCCATTGGATCACGTGATCTCCTCATTCTTCTCAGCTGGGATGTCTTCTCTCTCTTTTCTCCTTGGTACAATGGAAAGGATATGTGCCAACATGGAAATGTCATTTCTTCTTTCACCAAGAGGAGAATCAATAGAAGCAAAAATGCTTTGCTTCTTCGGCATTTCTCAATGTATATTTTCGGTTTCTCATATGCTCCGAAACAGTGTTTGAATGAATCTCCTCTGAAACAGCATTCGTTTTTTATAGATGTCTCATAGGAATTTTGAGTATTGTTATCATTGCTGACAATAATCATTATTATTATTATTATTATTATTATTATTATTATTATTATTATTTTCATCGTCGAGAACGAAGTAAGTGATCTTTTATGGAATGGAATTTTTTTTTTTTTTTTTTTTTTTTTTTTTTTTTTGCAAATATCTCACCCAACCCGTGCCATGTCATTACCGAGGGAGGTCGATTTTGGGCTGCGCCGTAAATTATTCGTGGAATACTTCACATACTTAAATGAAATTTTCTGTGATTTATGGGATTGATATCTAGTTTCTCCCTACTGATTTCAATCTTGATATCTGCCATAAAAATGCCTCAGCAAACGTTAATTTCGGTATGGGTAGAATGGTTATTTTAGGCGGTGCATTAATTTTTGCTGGAATAATTCATATATCAAAATGAAAATTTGAGGGATTGATGGGAAACATAGTTTCTCTATTCCTGCCAAATTCAATTGTAATATCTACAATTGAAAAGACATAGCTATCATGTAGCCTTGTTAAACATGCTGTTAAATGTAGATCTTGTGATAATGAGCGACATAAACGAGGGGCAATGCCGATTTTATAAACAATATTTGTCCTGAATTCAGCTAGTTATTATTATTATTATTATTATTGTTATTATTATTATTATTATTATTATTATTATTATTATTATTATTATTATTATTATTAGGAAAGCTGCAACCCTTTATGGAAAGTTAGGATGCTATAAACCCAAGGGCACCAACAAGGAGCAAAAGCCCAGCGAGGAAAGGAAATAAAGGAATAACCACTAACAGAGAAGTGATGGCAATTAGAATAAAATAGTTTAGAATATCAGTAACAACGATGAAATAAATTATTCATATATTTAATAAAAAAAAAGGAGAAAAAAGTAGAAGAGGAATAAAGACAAAATAGCGTGTCTGAGCGTATCCTCGAGCTAGACAACTCCACCCCAAGATAGTGGTCTAATTTCTGAGTGTCCTTTTTTTCTAGATGAGCTGGCTATCATAGCTAAAAAGTCTCTTCTACACTTACCAAAAGGAAAGTAGCCAATGAACAATCACAGTACAGTAGTTAACCCCCTGAGAGAAGACTAATTGTTTGGTAATCTCATGTTGCCAGGTGTATGAGGACAGAGGATAATGTGAAAAGAATAGGCCACACTATTCGGTGTATGTGTGGGTGAATGAAAATGAGCCTTAACGAGAGAGAAGAATTCAATGTAGTACTGTCTGGCCAGTCAAAGGACCAAATAACTCTCTAGCGGTGCTATCTCAACCTCTGGTAGGTGCCATGGACAACATACTAGCGTAAGTGTTTTTATTTGAAATGAAACCGGTAATATCATAATTCAAATTACATATGTGCATGATTCACTAAGCATTTATAGATGATTGATAAGCGTATGAACTGTGATAATTTAATGGACGTAGAAAGTGGAAATCAGTAGAAATGAAAGTAGAGGACATTACTCTTTTAAAAATGAGGTATAGTAGGAGGCAGAAAGACTAGGACTGACCCAAATACTCCTTATTCATTAAAAGGTTCAAGTGTAAATATTTTCCTGGCTATGTCCATGTCCCGAGATTAGCATAAAATACCCTGAAAAGATTCAGAATTCTATTTAAAGATTTTTCCAGGTAAGTATTGAGATGAAATTATGAATATTTCACTTATTTGCTTATTGAATAGCATTGCTTGAGCTCTGTATCAATACTAAATTGAGAATATATATATATATATATATATATATATATATATATATATAT
>NC_090733.1:39645547-39653047 GCF_036898095.1 Palaemon carinicauda
CAACACTATCCGAATTGCGTGAACTCGTGCCAATGCGGGAAGTGCGCAAACTATAAGCAAACTATTCATGAACTCGTCGTAAACTCATCGTGAACTATGCGTGAACTCGTCGTGAGCAGTGCGGAAGCCTCCCAGTTCGTGCCAGAAAATATCACGACTTGTCACGACAAATTCGTGGCAAAAAATCGTGCAATTGTCAGTGAACCAGGCAATTCACGTTTCACCTGATGATTTAATTTGCTTTCTCTCTCTCTCTCTCTCTCTCTCTCTCTCTCTCTCTCTCCATGATTCATCATCATTATCATCATCATCAGCTGTAACTAGTCCGTTTCTCTGCTGCTTTTGTAATCTCTAGTTACCAAATCTGCAGATCTTAATATTCATCTATTACCTATCATTCTCATTATATCTCTTCCCATGTCAAATTATTTTCAAAACTCCATGTTGCTAGAATATCCCCAATTTCTATTTGCCCTTGTATTCGTGTTCATATTTTACTGTCTCTTAGTTTTATTCTCACCATTATTCTTTCCATAGCTCTTTGAGCTGTAACTAGATCATGTTCTAAGGTTTTATTAAAACTACATTTTTTTTATCCATAAGTTAATACCAGTAGTACTATCTCCTTAGATACTTTTCGTTTTAGAGGAAGTGGTATTTTGTGTTTCATATTCTTATTTGTTTACCAAAGTTTTCCATCCCATGTTATCTTACTGTTAATTTTGGTCTTATGTCCTGAGGAAACACTGATTGTTTATCCTAATTAGGTATATTCATTAACAATCTTTACAGTTTCACCCTTAACCCTTATTTGTTGTCTCTGCATTTTACTTTATCATTATCTTAGTTGTATTCATATTAATTTTTAGTCCTACATTTCTGCTTTCTTTATTCAAATCTTTTATCGTCTTTGGCGAATCCTTCTATGTTTCAATAAACAAATCAGTGTCATCTTCAAACTTGAAGTTGTTATGGTATTCCCGATTAATGTTAACAGAGATCTCCCTTTCCAACTTCTGTCTCAATAGAAATTTTCTTACTATCTTTATGTAGTTCCAGGACTACTGTACTTCGCATGTACTGTGGACACCTTGAAGTGTTCTAACATAAAATTCATCTATTTCTTGTCTTTTATGGGCTTTCATTACTGCAGAAGTTTTGAAAAAATCGAAAGGTTTTTCATACGGTATGAAGGCCATACATAAGAGTTTGTCAATCTGTTGAATTACCCATTAGCTGGTTCATTACATCGATATGGTCAGTTGCTGAATACCATTTTCTAAAGTCTGTCTGCTTTCTGGGTGGATTAAAGTTTAGATGTCTATCTATTCAATCCACTTTTTTTTTTTTTGCGGGGGAGAATTTGTATAATGATAAAAGTTTTCCAAGCTACAGGTACAGAGCTTACTTACAGGCATTTTGTCCATCTATTTTTAAATCAATTGTTAAGCTATTGGCTCCTGTTGTTTTGCCTCTTTTTATGCCTTTCAATGCTTTCTTTGTTTTTCCTACTATCACTTCTGAAGCCTGATCACTTGTTTCATTATTTCAGTTAGCAAAGTTATTTCTTGTATCTTTATTGTAAGGCATTGTATAAACAGTCTCTGCAATCTTTATAACTCCATCTCTCATGTTAACAATATTTCCGTTTTCATTTATTTAAAGCAAACAACTATTGACACCTTTTTTCAAGTCTTATTTCTGTCAATTTGATTCCCCTTTTTGAGTGTTTCCTCAATTTCAGACTGACTGTGTTTACAAATGGCTTGTGTTTTCAGTTGGTTTTATTGTGTTGGATAGTTTTACTAGTCTTATTTCATATCCATTTGAATTTAACTTCATTTCGAATCTTTTATTTGTTGCGTATTTTATCTTTTCTGATATTTTTCTTGATCTTGTGTCGAAACATTTCCCTCTCTCTCTTGATAGTATGCTTAAACAAATTTTGTCAAATTACTGTGCGTTTCTTCATTAATTGCTTCTGTAGCATGTAACTGAGAGACTCTAGGTAAAAATTTTATAATTAAGTTGTTTATACTTCTTGTTTAGTTTGATCATCAATACTTCAATATCATCACTAACACTAGAACACGCATCTGTTACCTGCAAGATTTATATTAATGAAACACAGTTCAATTTCTTTGTTAATTTTATGTCCTCAGAAACAAAATGTATTGCCCTCTTTTAACTCTACACACAATTCCCCAGGTACTGTGAGTTCACTAAATGCTATTGTATCAAAATTTATTTATTTCAGCTCTTTTAGTAACACAGTAAGATCTTCCCTAGACAGGGACCCTACTTCTCTACTTCTCTACTCGACACTTCTATTACACGAGCAAGAATTGTAAGTATAAAGAAGTGTAGAGTTACAATATATTATAGTTAAACATATCACGATATATATATATATATATATATATATATATATATATATATATATATATATATATATATATGTATATATATATATATATATATATATATATATATATATATATATATATATATATATATGTATATATATATATATATATATATATATATATATATATATATATTTATATATATATATATATATATATATATTTATATATATATATATATATATATATATATATATATATATATATATATATATATATATATATATATATATATATATATATATGCAGTATAACTTGATTTCAATGTAGAACCGGATACGTGTTTCATTTTTGATAAGCTTTAGTCATTGGACTTTTTCATTAACCTCAATTAAATGAACATTGCTAATTTGATGAAATATGTATAATACTTGTTTTAGACAAGCTCTATTCTGACTACCCATCCCAAGACAGAGAGGAGATTGTTTTAGTTTTTCTTAAAATGCATTATATTATTTTGAAATTACTCAGCAACTTACGTACTGATTACGTAATTAGTAAGAAATTCGAGTTACTATGACACTTATGATTTATAATTCGGTGCATTTTGTCCCTTGAAGAAATGTTTTTGATCTTTTATATTTGGCATGAATTTCAAGGCAATTGGTCGACATCCATTCTTCACCTTTAAGTTTTCATCGCTTGAAAGTCTTATGTTGTGATTCTTTCTCTCTCTCTCTCTCTCTCTCTCTCTCTCTCTCTCTCTCTCTCTCTCTCTCTCTCTCTCTCTAGTAATTTTCTTCATTTTACCCATCCACAGGTTTCATAATTTTACACATAGAAATCTTTTAGAAATATTTTCTCTCTTTTAAAGTAAAGTGCCTTCAGGAGGGATCTTCCGTTTTAACGTGATAGAAAGATATGGTGACATAAATAGCGATAGAAACCGATTAATTTGACATTTATATTCTTAAATTACTGCAACTTCGCAAGTGTTATTAATTTTGTATAAATATATATATATATATATATATATATATATATATATATATATATATATATATATATATATATATATATATATATATATATATATACACACACACATATATATATATATATATATATATATATATATATATATATATATATATATGTGTGTGTGTGTGTGTGTGTGTGTGTGTGTATTTATATACACGTTGGATTGGCTGTCTAGCTAAAATGTAAAATGTTACTACTACTATTTTTTTTAGGCTTCTTTAAATCCTATTTACTAATGTCTTATGCAATACCTAGCAGATATTATTTCCTTATATCTATACAAGCTCACTGGAATGGATGTTAAATTGGCGGTTTGAAGCTTATATTTGCATTTTACAGATTTTAATTATAGTCAGTCTTTCTTGAATAAAAGTAGATACTATAATAGTTATCAACATTGTTTGTAGTTTATTGTATTACATAAATATCACTCAGTAAGCGATGGCTAAACCTGTGATCAGAAGAGATTGAGCTCTCGAAAAAGGGTAATCAAAAGGAGAAATTCGCTATTGAATCCTCCTTACAATCTCCACTTCTGCATTTTCCCTAAGACATATGATCAATTCTTTCTGTTTCTGAAAACCTCCTTTCTGACCCTTCTTTTCGTCATCATTCGCAAACAAAAAGAAGATTAGTCATGAAGATTCCATTGGATAACGTGATCTCCTCATTCTTCTCAGCTGGGATGTCTTCTCTCTCTTTTCTCCTTGGTACAATGGAAAGGATATGTGCCAACATGGAAATGTCATTTCTTCTTTCACCAAGAAAAGAATCAATAGAAGCAAAAATGCTTTGCTTCCTCGGCATTTCTCAATGTATATTCTCAGTTTCTCATATGCTCCGAAACAGTGTTTGAATGAAACTCTTCTGAAACAGCGTTCGTTTTTTATAGATGTCTCATAGGAATTTTTGTATTGTTATCATTGCTGACGATAATCATTATTATTATTATTATTATTCTTATTATTATTATTATTATCATCGTCGAGAACGAAGTAAGTGATCTTTTATGGAATGGATTTTTTTTTTTTTTTTTTTTTTTTTTTTTTGAAGATATCTCACCCAACCCGTGCCCAGTCATTCCCGAGAGAGGTCGATTTTGGGCTGCGCCGTAAATTATTCGTGGAATACTTCACATACTTAAATGAAATTTTCTGTGATTTATGGGATTGATATCTAGTTCCTCCCTACTGATTTCAATCTTGATATCTGCCATAAAAATGCCTCAGCAAACGTTAATTTCGGTATGGGTAGAATGGTTATTTTAGGCGGTGCAGTAAATTTTTGCTGGAATAATTCATATATCAAAATTAAAATTTGAGGGATTGATGGGAAACATAGTTTCTCTATTCCTGCCAAATTCAATTGTATTATCTACAATTGTAAAGACACAGCTATCATGTAGCCTTGTTAAACATGCTGTTAAATGTATATCTTGTGATAATGAGCGACATCAACGAGGGACAATGCCGATTTTATAAACAATATTTGTCCTGAGTTCAGCTAGTTATTATTATTATTATTATTATTATTATTATTATTATTATTATTATTATTATTATTATTATTATTATTATTATTATTATTATTATTATTATTGTTATTATTATTAGGAAAGCTGCAACCCATTACGGAAAGTTAGGATGCTATAAACCCAAGGGCTCCAACAAGGAGCAAAAGCCCAGCGAGGAAAGGAAATAAGGGAATAAACACTAACAGAGAAGTGATGGCAATTAGAATAAAATAGTTTAAAATATCAGTAACAACGATGAAATAAATTATTCATATATTTAATAAAAAAAAAAATTAGAAAAATGTAGAAGAGGAATAAAGACAAAATAGCGTGTCTGAGTGTATCCTCGAGCTAGACAACTCCACCCTAAGATAGTGGTAGTCCATGGTACAGAGGCAATGACACTACCGACGACTTAAGAACAGTGGTATAATTTCTGAGTGTCTTTTTTCTAGATGAGCTGGTTATCATAGCTAAAAAGTATCTTCTACACTTACCAAAAGGAAAGTAGCCAATGAACAATCACAATACAGTAGTTAACCCCCTGAGAGAAGACTAATTGTTTGGTAATCTCATGTTGCCAGGTGTATGAGGACAGAGGAGAATGTGAAAAGAATAGGCCACACTATTCGGTGTATGTGTGGGTGAATGAAAATGAGCCTTAACGAAAGAGAAGAATTCAATGTAGTACTGTCTGGCCAGTCAAAGGACCAAATAACTCTCTAGCAGTGTTATCTCAACCTGTGGCAGGTGCCATGGACAACATACTAGCATAAGTGTTTTTATTTGATATGAAACCGTTAATATCATAATTCAAATTACATATGTGCATGATTCCCTAAGCATTTATAGATGATTGATAAGCGTATGAACTGTGATAATTTAATGGACGTAGAAAGTGGAAATCAGTAGAAATGAAAGTAGAGGACATTACTCTTTTAAAAATGAGGTATAGTAAGAGGCAGAAAGACTAGGACTGACCCAAATACTCCTTATTCATTAAAAGGTTCAAGTGTTATTTTTTTCCTTGCTACGTCCATGTCCCGAGATTAGCATAAAATACCCTGAAAAAATTCAGTATTCTAATAAAAGATTTTTTCAGGTAAGTATTGAGATGAAATTATGAATATTTCACTTATTTGCTTATTGAATAGCTTTGCTTGAGCTCTGTATCAATACTAAATTGAGAATATATATATATATATATATATATATATATATATATATATATATATATATATATATATATATATGTATATATATACATATATATATATATATATATATATATATATATATATATATATATATATATATATATATATGTGTGTGTGTGTGTGTGTGTGTGTGTGTTTGTGTGGAGGGGGGTAATATTAAGAGTGAAAACGTAATATTTTTTATGTATTGCATGGGTTTTAAGAAGTTAAAGTTTTATGTTTAATGTTCAATCACCAAAATCTATTATATTGCTAATGGTATCATTGCATATGTGCAATCACTTCACTAGGGAGAAGGGAAAAAATCAATCCAACTTTGACATCATAGTCAAACATCACAGTGTATGATGCTCAATTAATATCTCCATCTAAGAAGGAGTTGTTCTGACACTGTAGGAATTTAGTGTCAGTTCTATGCAATAAACATATACTTGATGCCGCCATTAGTACATTCTAATTTCCGAATTTGTGAGTGGCCTGTCGTTTTCATAGACCATAATCAGCCTTGGTGATATTGATTTCAGATTAGCAATAATTTAAGCTTTGGGGTCACTTCCGTTAGTTTAAACGGTGGATGGAGCTAAGAGAAAAATAAAAATGATTAGTCGGAGATGCGTAACTTTGGCTGCTCGCTTTAATGTTAATGCGCAAAATAGAAAAAAAATGGTTAAACGATCTTAATAAGCCATTACTTATTTTTAAAACTCTACCTCACGGATTTCATGTGAATAAAATTAACTTGGTTTCAGGATGCAAATTCATCATTCAAAATTGGCTGAACGATGACAACACTGAGTTCTTGGTTGCTAAGGTTTCTTTGTCATTCTGTGCAATAGGATTTAAAGAGGCTGATAACTTTATATATCACATTGGCGTATTTTTTGACAACTCATCAGACATATGGTCATGGCCTGGCCACCATGGCCAGGGGCGATAAGAGCCTGGTCTATGACATTGTAAATATCATCAATGAAGACGTAGTGCAAAGGTTTTTGGTGTAAACCTGATCGCTTCTTTATCAGTATCTCGATATCGGCGTATTGTTGAACCCCGTGCTGGATAAGTAGACAGTAGCTAATTTGATCTTTAACCCATATATTTGTCGATGCCAACTTACCATTTTAGATTTTGAGTAATATAGCTATTTCGGTATGCAGACCTTCTAAGTAGAATCATACTACTTGTAGATGCAATGATTGTGTAAATCTTATAATACTAATATATAATAGGTCAATTGTATATCGAAAAATCATTAAGAGAAGTGGTAAAAAGAACTTTTGTGAATTGTTAAAAAAATATTCGTCAAGAAATTATCTTAGTTGTGTAGATCTACTTGCAAGTTCCTATGCCGGACAGGCTGACA
>NC_090733.1:39663047-39665547 GCF_036898095.1 Palaemon carinicauda
GTTGCCAATTTCTGTTTTTTTTTCAATATTTGTAAAATTTTACTACGTAGTAAGGAATTGCCGTATATTATTGATTTTTTTTTCATGTTTATGTGTTAGAAAGTGTGCCTTGATGGTTGGGCTAACACGTGCATGTCTTTTTTTTTTATCTGAGATGCCGTATATTAGAATGTTGGGCATTTTTCCGCGAGTGCCCCTTTTTATTTGTTTTGCATTTTTTTGCTTAGTCATGTTACCGTAAGGAATTGGCAAGTAGTGTCGCAAAACTTATATTTTTATAGTGTTGGAAAGTGTTTCTAGATGATCTGGCTACCCATGCCTATCTTTTTTTTAGCCAGATATGGCGTATATATAAGTATGTGTTCGATTTTCCTGTGATTGCCATTTTTTCGTTTTTTCCCATTTCTTTCAAAATTACTACGTACTAAGGAACTATCACAGAGTAATATTTCATTTATATGTTTATTTGTCGGAAAATATGCCTTGATGGTTTGCCTAGCACGTGGCTGAAATTTTTTTTTTCTGAAATGCCGTATATTAGAATGGCCATTTTTCCACGAGTGCCCCTTTTTATTTGTTTTGCATTTTTTTGCTTAGTCATGTTACCGTAAGGAATTGGCAAATAGTGTCGCAAAACTTATATTTTTATAGTGTTGGAAAGTGTTTCTAGATGATCTGGCTACCCATGCCTATCTTTTTTTTAGCCAGATATGGCGTATATATAGGTATGTGTTCGATTTTCCGGTGATTGCCATTTTTTCGTTTTTTCCCAATTCTTTCAAAATTACTACGTACTAAGGAACTATCACAGAGTAATGATTCCTCTAGATGTTTATTTGTCGGAAAATTTTGTTTACTTTTTTTTTGATTGAATATCATCAAATTTTTTTAGCTAGAATATTGTTTTACATTTTTTTTTTCGATTTTATTTCCCTTCAAAAAAAATTTTTTGGGTCAGAATTTTAATTTTCTAGGCGTAAAATAATCGACAATTATCCAGCAACCCACCATACAATTTTTATGCATATCCAATAATAATTAGATTAGTAAATAACACCTTGAAATTGACATACCCTTCCTACATTTCAAGTGGCAGATTAGGGAGTCTGAGTCAGTGTGGTTGGCGGCCATTTTGTGGACATATCCGAAGCGTAAGCTGCCCTATCTATATATATTCTTGTTCCCTATAGAATTTGTGATATTTTGGTATATTTTTACCTGCATAAATATCATATTATATATTAAATATATGTATTTTTTTACGAAATTTCCAAGTACTCAAAAAATTACCTTTAGATATGGCCCCTGATATAAATGTAATTTACAAAATAATGAAGATTTTTTTACATATTTCTATTTTAGGATAACATATGTTTATTCCCTAAAAAAATTAGCCACTTCCTATTTCATTTGGGTACCCAAAAAAATTCATGAAATTTGGACAATTTTTTTTGGCCAAAAAAAGTTACCCTTTTTTTCTCATTTCAGATCTTCACCTCCATGGGTCTGACTTCATCCAAAATACATCAAGATGTGTCCTAAACATTCAAGAATCAATTCCTAAAAGGATTTGTGTATATATGTATAAACTTTTTTTTTATGAATTTTTATGTCAGGTCTTTTTTTTTTTCTACTTAATTTTTTAAAATATTTATAATAAATAGTTTTTCTGCAGATGAGTAGTATTTATCTTTACAGTTGTTTTAAACATTCATTGAAGTTTTTTTTGGCAAAAGAAAAAAGGAGGTTACTGCAAAAACTGATTTTTCAAGAATTTTTTTTGGCATCGGGGTCGTTCGCGTCCGAGTATACCCTTAAAGGGGTGTCCGAGGACCGTACCTATCCAGGGTTATACGGTGGATGGAACTAAGAGAAAAATAAAAATGATGTGTCGGAGATGCGTAACTTTGGCTGCTCGCTTTAATGTTAATGCGCAAAATAAAAAAAAAAATGGTTAAACGATCTTAATAAGCCATTACTTATTTTTAAAACTCTACCTCACGGATTTCATGTGAATAAAATTAACTTGCTTTCAGGATGCAAATTCATCATTAAAAATTGGCTGAACGATGACAACACTGAGTTCTTGGTTGCTAAGGTTTCTTTGTCATTCTGTGCAATAGGATTTAAAGAGGCTGATAACTTTATATATCACATTGGCGTATTTTTTGACAACTCATCAGACATATGGTCATGGCCTGGCCACCATGGCCAGGGGCGATAAGAGCATGGTCTATGACATTGTAAATATCATCAATGAAGACGTAGTGCAAAGGTTTTTGGTGTAAACCTGATCGCTTCTTTATCAGTATCTCGATATCGGCGTATTGTTGAACCCCGTGCTGGATAAGTAGACAGTAGCTAATTTGATCTTTAACCCATATATTTGTCGATGCCAACTTACCATTTTAGATTTTGAGTAATATAGCTATTTCGGTATGCAGACCTTCTAAGTAGAATCATACTACTTGTAGATGCAATGATTGTGTAAATCTTATAA
>NC_090733.1:39675547-39703047 GCF_036898095.1 Palaemon carinicauda
AGAGTAATGATTAATAGGATCAAAGATAAAACAGAGAATACAATCTTAAAAATACAGGGTGATTTTAGAAGAGGTAGGAGTTGTATGAATCAGATTTTTACAGTAAGGCAGATATGCGAGAAATATTTAGCAAAAGGAGGTGTATGTTGCGTTTATGGATCTGGAGAAAGCGTATGATAGAGTTGATAGGGAACCAATGTGGAATGTGATGAGGTTATATGGAGTTGATAGGGAACCAATGTGGAATGTGATGAGGTTATATGGAGTTGATGCAAAGTTGTTGCAAGCAGTGAAAAGTATCTACAAAGGTAGTAAAGCATGTGTTAAAATAGGAAATGAAGTGAGTGATTGGTTTCCGGTGAGAGTGGGGCTGAGACAGGGATGTGTGATGTCACCGTGGTTGTTTAACTTGTATGTTGATGGAGTGGTGAGAGAGGTGAATGCTCGAGTGCTTGGACGAGGATTAAAATTGGTAGACGAGAATGATCATGAATGGGAGGTAAATCAGTTGTTGTTTGCGGATGATACTCTACTGGTTGCAGACACAGAAGAGAAGCTTGGCCAAATAGTGACAGAATTTGGAAAAGTGTGTGAGAGAAGGAAATTGAGAGCTAATGTGGGTAAGAGTAAGGTTTTGAGATGTACGAGAAGGGAAGGTGGTGCAAGGTTGAATGTCATGTTAAATGGAGAGTTACTTGAGGAGGTGAATCAGTTTAAGTACTTGGGGTCTGTTGTTGCAGCAAATGGTGGAGTGGAAGCAGATGTACGTCAAAGAGTGAATGAAGGTTACAAAGTGTTGTGGGCAGTTATGGGAGTAGTAAAAAATAGAGGGTTGGGCATGAATGTAAAGAGAGTTCTATATGAGAAAGTGATTTTACCAACTGTGATGTATGGATCGGAGTTGTGGGGAATGAAAGTGACGCATAGACAGATATTGAATGTGTTTGAGATGAAGTGTCTAAGGAGTATGGCTGGTGTATCTCGAGTAGATAGGGTTAGGAACGAAGTGGTGAGGGTAAAAACGGGTGTAAGAAATGAGTTAGCAGCTAGAGTGGAAATGAATGTGTTGAGGGGGTTAGACCATGTTGAGAGAATGGAAAATAGCTGTCTGCTAAGGAAGGTGATTAATGCAAGAGTTGATGGGAGAAGTACAAGAGGAAGGCCAAGGTTTGGGTGGATGGATGGATTGGAGAAAGCTCTGGGTGATAGTAAGATAGATGTGAGACAGGCCAGAGAGCGTGCTAGGAATAGGAATAAATGGCGAGCGATTGTGACACAGTTCTGGTAGGCCAAGCTGCTTCCTCCAGTGAGTTAGATGACCGCGGAGGTAGCAGCATTAGGGGATTCAGCGTTATGAAGCTTCATCTGTGGTGGATAACGGGGGAGTGTGGGCTGTGGTGCCCTAGCAGCACCAGCTGATCTCGGTTGAGTCCCTTGTCAGGTTGGGAGGAACGTAGAGAGGAGAGGTTTCTTTTATTTTTTTATTTTTGTTTCATTTGTTGATGTCGGCTACCCCCAAAAATAAGGGGAAGTGCCTTGATGTATATATATATATATATATATATATATATATATATATATATATATATATATATATATGTATATATATCCCAGTGTACGACTACTCGATTTAACTCCTACCTGAAAGATGGTGAGAGCTAAGCGTGAGTGAATATATATATATATATATATATATATATATATATATATATATATATATATATATATATATATATATATATACATATATATATATATATATATATATATATATATATGTATATATATATATATATACATATATATATATATATATATATATATATATATATATATATATATATATATATATATATATGTATATATATATACAATATATATATATATATATATATATATATATAAATATATATATATATATATATATATATATATATATATATATATATATATATATATATATATATATATATATATATATATGGTGATTTTGTGTATGTGTAATTGTGTGTATGTAGGTGTTTGTGTGTTTGGCGCTATAGAATAACTGTACAAGTAAATTACGCCGCTCTTTCCATTTTGATCAAGATCCACCTTATGACTCCACGTCCCCATAATCGGGTGAAATGTGGCTTCCTGACACTGTAGACTTGAGCTCCCCACCCTCCAAAAATAAAATTAGGAAGTAATCCTTTACTTTTTTTGTAAATCGGGAAATCTAATGTTGCTAGTTTTATTTTGATCAAGACCCACTTTGGGGTGTCTACGTACCCAATAATTACAAACCCCCCTAAAACTGCATCCAATAATAATAAACCAATTGCAATGAATTTCGACATAGAGATTGTATGATTATAGGAGATTATTTATGACTATATTAATTTTTAAAAATTTCCTAAAAAGGGGGTCCTTGTGGGTTGCTCCCACACACATAGCATACACTGATGTTCTTTTCCATATGATAGAATGTATGAAAACTTAGATAATATTTAATGATTAAGTCTTTTTTTTTTTAGTTTTCTACCAAATGATGCCAACCAAAAAGAGATTTTACAAAATAATTAATGATCGAGTCTTATGTATACTCTATATATTCATTTTAGCTTTCTACAAAATGATGACACATAAAGAGGAAACAGAAGAGCAGAGGAATTTAATGAGGGAAACAAATGCAAGAAGATTGTCAGCTAGACGTGAGACATACGGTGAAGAGCGAAGAAAAACTCATGCAAGCAGAATGGCAGCCAGCCATAAAGCAGAAAATGAAGAGCAAATGGATTTAAGAAGGACTACTAATGCAAACAGAGTTGCAGCTAGATGTGAAGCCTAAGTCGAAGAGCACAGGATTTTAAGAAGGAACACTAATGTGTAAGCAAAATGATGTCACTCAAAAAGATATTCTACACAATATTTAATGGTTAGGTCTTATGTATTTTTTTTATTTACTTTTTATTTTTCAGTTTTCCAGAAAATGATGCCACCCAATAAGAGGTTCTCATTCTGTATATCTGATAATTCAAATTCGGGGAAAAGAAAAAGATAGTAGGAAACAAAAAAGCAGAGGAATTTACGGAGTGGAACAAATACGAGAAGAATAGCAGCTAGACGTGAGACACTGGATAAAGAAAAAAAGAAAAACTCATGAAAGTAGAATGGCAGCTAACCAAATAGCAAAATATGAAAAGCAGATGAATTGAAGAAGGAACACCGATGAAGGCAGAATGGTAGCTAGATATGAGGGAGAAGAAAAAGAACAGCTGAATTTGATAAGGAACACTAATGGAAGCAGAATGGAAGCTAGAAGTGAAGTCAAAGATGAAGAGCAGATGAATATAAGAAGGAACACTAATGCAAACAGAATGGCAAGCAGATGACGAAGAGCAGGTGAATTTGAGAAATAACAAAAATGCAAGCAGAATAGCAGCTACATGTGAAGCCGAAGATGGAGAGAAAAGACATTCAAGAAGAAACGCCAATGCAAGCAAAATGTCAACTAGACGTGAAGCAGAGGAGGAAAAGCAGATTAATTTATGAAGGAACATTAATGCAAGCATAATGGCAGCTAAACCTGAAGCAGGAGACAAAGAACAGATGACTTTAAAAAGGAACACTATTGCAAACAGAATGGCAAGCCAAATATGAAGAGCAGAAGAATTTGATAATGAACACTATTACAAGCAGAATGGCAGATAAACGTGAAGCAGAAGACAAAGAGCAGATTAATTTAAACAGGAACACTCTTGAATACAGAATGGCAAAGCGAAATATTAAGAGCAGAAGAATTTGAGAAGGAACACTAATGCAAGCAGAATGGCAACTAGACGTGAAGCCGAAGATTAAGATCAGAGGAATTTAAGAAGGAACACCAATGTAAGCAGAATGTTGCCACCCAAACAGATTCTACAGAATATTTGATGGTTAAGTCATGTATTTTTTTCAAGTTTTCTACATAATGATGCCACCTAAAAAGAGGTTCTCATTCAAAATTGGTGAAAAGAGATTGATAGCCAGAAACAGAGGAGCAGAAAAATTTACGAAGGGGAACAAATGCGAGAAGAATGGCAACTGGACGTGAGATATAGGATGAAGAATAGAACAAAAGTAAACTCTTGCAAGTAGAATGGCAGCTAACCAACCATAAAGCAGAAAATGAAGAGCAGATGGATTTAAATAAGAAGGAACACTGATGCAAGTAGAATGGCAGCTAGATGTGAGGCAGAAGACGAAGAGAAGATGAATTTGTGAAGGAACACTAATATAAGCAAAAGGGCAGGTAGACATAAAGCCGAAGATGAAGACCAGACGAATTAAAAAAGGAACGCCAATGCAAGCAGAATGTCAGCTAGACGGGAAGCAGTATACAAAAAGCTGATGAATTTAAAAAGGAACCCTAATGCAAACAGAATGGCAGCTAGATGTAAAGCAGAAAACGAAGAGCAGATGAATTTATGAAGAAACACTAATGCAAATATAATGGCAACTAGACGTGCAGCACAGGATGAAGACTGAAGAAATCAGGAATCAGGAAATCAAAGAATGACTCGACTTAGGGATAACCAACAAGAATAATTGTGCATCAAAACCTAGAATCATCGGAAGGAGATAAGAATAGTTTTCATATTGATAGAGACATGCATACAGGAGCAAGAGCATATCCTTTTGATGCTGTGCAATGGTATCTTAGTGCCATTACTTATAATCGAAGATACCCCTGTGAAACAGAAAACATAGTACAAATTGGCCTAATGTTACAACAATGTAATCACTGTAATGCTCAGATATGGAATTGTGTTGTGTTGCAGTGGAGGTAAAATTAGACGGCCTTTGTTAGTTGAACCTCCTGGATCTCTGAAAAAAAAAAAAAAGAATACTCGATGGTACATCACACCATTCAAAACACTTTCTTGAAAACATACTACTATATGATAATGCTTTCCAGAAGTCTTCATTTAAAGCAAAATTTGTGAATGAAGTAGGATTCCTGCCCACATTTAAAATCCAAGGGCATATATACCCAGGCAACACCCGGTAATCCTGCTAGTACACACACACACACACACACACACACACATATATATATATATATATATATATATATATATATATATATATATATATATATATATATATATATATATATATATATTTATATATATATATATATATATATATATATATATATATATATATATATATATATCTATATATATATATATACACTAGCCGTTACTAGTCCACTACAGAACAATGGCCTCACTCATGTCCTTCCACTTCCGTCTGTTTATGGTCTTTCATTGTAAGTATATACGCCATTTTTTTTTAGTTCGTCAATCCATAGTCTACTCCTCTCTCCCTTGCTTTTTTTTTTGCTTTTTTTTGTAATATGTCGTGATCCATTTTGTTATTTTGTTATTACTCAGAGAGCCAACATTGAAAGATATAATTTTCGCAGGGAAATTTTAGCAATAAAGGAATAGTTGTGACCTACGGAATGACCATGAGCACACTTTAAAATCGTGGCATTTAGCAGTTTTGGGGATCAGAAAAAAAAGTGCTAGGTAATAGGTTGGCCTGGTCACCAGCCACCCGTTCAGATACTACCACTAGAGTGTTATTTGGTCTACTGACTGGCCAGACCACCAAGCAGTACTAAATTGGATCCCTCAGCCTCAATCACCCATCAGGGAGGCCCCGAACAGAGGCACTTTTGCTCTCTTCCTCTTTGCCCCGTGCTTACCAACTTACATAATTCATACTCCCAAGCATCCACGGACAATTTCCTTTTGCAACACATTTCAACATGTCTTGGGCTGTTAATAACCTCTCACCCCTTTCTCTCCCTTCCTCTCCTATCCTCTTCGCTGTTCTGTCCACCCATCCACTTCCTCACATACCTTAAACCTATCCTTGTCTTATCACCCACCCATCCACCTTCACAACTAATCCTCTCTTCCGACGTTCAGAGTAATTTCGGATATTGCTGCAGGCGCCTTTACGAAGATCAAGTACATCAAAGAGAAGGTACCTTCAATTAATATACAATTGCAACTGAATCTCGAGAGGAGATCATTGTCACTCCCCAAGACAAAGCTACTATCAAATCTTGAAGAGCAGCCTGTCCACCTTCCAGATGTTGGATCCAGACCTGAGATCAAGAACCATCATCAAGAAACATCAAAACATTGAGCTTGCTGAACGACATTTCACTAAGAAATTATCCAACTTGTACAAGTTGAAATGTGTCATCCGAGGTCCCCCCTACCCGACTAGACCTAGGCCTCCGGGGGTCTTTCTTTGTCAAGGACTTAATGCATGATTTCATGCAGATGGACTTATCATATAAAAGCTACCTTTTCCCCACCTTCCTACATCCCCGTCTTCGGACACCCCGGCCCCTCGGTGTTGCCTTGCGTAACGGTCACGTAATCTAACCGCCACTTTATCGTCAACCCATGAACCTTCCCGTCCTTGTCTACCCATCCACTTTCCACTGTCTTCCTTTTCCGTCTACAACTTCTTTTTTTCCCCTTTACTTTATTAGCTCTCTTTTGCTTAACTAATTTTATACTCTATCGCTATATTTATGTTTATGCTTTGCTCAAGGGATAATTTATGCCCTTTTCTTCTGCCTTTGACTTAAATCCAGTGACCTTCTTCCCGTGATCCTCGACACCTCAGTGACTTTCTACTATGCCACTTTCTCTCCTACTAACGGACATTGTCTGTTGTTATTCTTCCGTTTCGTAGACCTAAAAGGGATGGACCTTTCCATGTCACTTCTTGCCCTTACATGCCCCGTCGTTGTTGAGTTCAGAAGCAACTAATTGAATCTTAATTTTTTTTTCGAGTCAGTTTCACCCAAGTCACTTCAAGTTTTCTCCTGCTTCAGTATTTTTTTTTTTATATAGTTTTCCAATTAAATGCTTCATTTCTCTTCCGGGCTGTCTAGTGCAAGAACCCGTGGCTTAGATTTTTATTGTGGAAGTTTGTTCGTGAAGAAACGAATGAACAAATCCCTCTTTCGAGTTACAGCTCATTTTCCTTTGCCTATACGTTAACAGAATAGTTTTACCTATTGTTTCCATATTTTAATCTGTCCTCATACACCTGGCCGCACTGAGATTACCAAACTACTCTTCTTCCTTTAAAGTGTTAACTACTGCACTCTAATTGTTCAGTGGCTATATCCTCGTGGTAATGGTAAAAGAGACTCTTAAGCTATGGTAAGAAACTCTTATAGAAGAAGGAAACTAAAAGTTCAATCCGTTGTTCTCTAATCTTGAATAGCGCCATAGCCTTTCAATCAATGCCTTCTACTTTATTGGGGTTGAATTCTTTTACTTAATGGTACACTCGGGCTCACTATTGTATTTTATTTATCTTCTTGTTTTTTTGAAGTGCTGATAGTTTACATATGACAGAATTATTTCAATATTGTTACCGTTCTTAGAATATTTAATTTTAATTGTTCATTACTTCTCTTTTGATTTATTTCCTAATTTCCTTTCCTCGCTGGACTATTTTTCCTGTTGGAGCCCTTATACTAATAACAACCTACTTTTCCAACTAAGGTAGTAGATTTGCAAATAATAATAATAATAATAATAATAATAATAATAATAATAATAATAATGAATATATCAAGAAAATATTAATGAAAATAATAATTATAATAATACATACATACATACATACACCAAGACACTTCCCCGAGTTTTGTGGGGTAGCCGACGAAAAAAAAAAGGGAGTGGGACCTCTTCTCTCTATCTTCCTCCCAGCCTGACAAGGGACTCAACCGAGTTTGGTTGGTACTACTAGGGTGCCACAGCCCACCCTCCCCAGTTATCCACTATAGATGAAGCTTCATAACGCTGAATCTCCTACTGCTGCTACCTCCTCGGTCATCTAAGGCCCCGGAGGAAGCAGCAGGGCCTACCGGAGCTGTGTCACAGTCGCTCGCCATTCATTCCTATTTCTAGTACGCACTCTTGCCTCTCTCACATCTATCCTCCTATCACCCAGAGCTTTCTTTACTTCATCCATCCACCCAGCCCTTGGAATTCCTCTTGTACTTCTTCCATCAACTCTTCCATTCATCACCTTCTTTAGCAGACAGCCATTTTCCATTCTCTCAACATGGCCAAACCACCTCAACACATTCATATCCACTCTGGCTGCTAAATAATTTTTTACACCCGTTCTCACCCTCACCACTTCATTCCTAACCCTATATAATCGAGATACACAAGCCATACTCCTTAGACACTTCATCTACAACATATTCAATTTCTGTCTCTCCGTCACTTTCATTCCCCACTACTCTGATCCATACATCACAGCTGATATAATCATTTTCTCATACAGAACTCTCTTTACACTCATGCTCAACCCTCTATTTTTTACTATTCCCTTAAATACCCCCAACACTTTGCATCCTTCATTCACTCTCTGACGTACATCTGTTTCCACTCCACCATTTGCAGCAACAATAGACCCCAAGTACTTAAACTGATCCACCTCCTCAAGTAACCCTCTATTTAACATGACATTCAACCTTGCACCCCCTTCCCTTCTCGTACATCTCAAAACCTTACTCTTACCCACATTTACTCTCAACTTCCTTCTCTCATACACCCTTCCAAATTCTGTCACTAGTCGGCCAAGCTTCTATTCCGCGTCTACAACCAGTACAGTATCATCCGCAAACAACTACTCATTTACCTCCCATTCATGGTTATTCTCGTCTACCAGTTTCAATCCTCATCCAAGCACTTGACCATTCACCTCTCTCAATACTCCATAAACATACAAGTTAAACAACCACGGCGACATCACACATCCCTGTCTCAGCCCCACTCTCACCGGAAACCAATCGCTCCCTTCATTTCCTATGCTAACATATACTTTACTACCTTTGTAAAAACTTTTCACTGCTTGCAACAACCTTCCACCAACTCCATATAACCTCATCACATTCCACATTACTTTCCTATCAACTCTATCATACGATTTCTCCAGGTCCATAAACGCAACATACACCTCCTTACCTTTTGCTGAATATTTCTCGCATATCTGCCTAACTGTGAGAATTTGATTCATACAACCAATACCTCTTCTAAAACTACCCTGTACTTCTAAGATTGCATTTTCTGTTTTATCCTTAAATTCTATTAATCAATACTCTACCATAAAACTTCCCAACTACACTCACCAACTAATACCCATTGAATTACAACTCTCATGCACATCTCTCTTACCCTTATATAGTGGTACAATACATGCACAAAACCAATCTACTGGTACCATTGATAACATAAAACACATATTAAACTATCTCACCAACCATTCAAGTACAGTCACACCCCTTCCTTTAACCTCTCAGCTCTCACACCATCCATAACAGATTCTTTTCCCACTCACATTTCATCTAGTGCTCTCTCCACTTCCTCTCTTGTAATCTATCACTCATTCTCATCTCCCATCACCGGCACCTCAACACCTGCAACAGCAATTATATATGCCTCCCTATTATCCTCAACATTCAGTAAACTTTCAAGATATTCCGCCTACCTTTTCCTTTCCTAATTTCCTTTTAACAGCCTTCCATTTCCATCCTTCACTGTGTCTTCAATTCTTGAGCCAGCATTCCTTACTCTTTTCACTCCTTTCCAAAACTTCATCTTATTCTCTTCATATGAATGACCCAATCCCTGACCCCACATCAGGTCAGCTGCCCTCTTTGCCTCACTTACCTTGCGCTTTACTTCCACATTTTTCTCTCTATATTTTTCATACTTCTCTACACTAATACTCTGCAGCCATTCTTCAAAAGCCCTCTTTTTCTCTTCCACTTTTACCTTCGCTCCTTCATTCGACCATTCACTGCCCTTCCTCATGTTGCCTCCAACAAACTTCTTGCCACACACATCACTTGCAATCCCAATAAAATTTTCTTTTACTAACCTCCACTCCTCCTCGAAATTACCAGTTTCTCTTACTTTCACTTCGTCATATGCCATTTTCAACCTTTCTTGATATTTACTTTTTACCCCCGGTTTTATTAGCTCTTCAACCCTCACCAGCTCTCTTTTACATCCACCTACTCTATTCCCCACTCTTTTGGTACAACTAATTTTCCTTCCACCAAAAAATTATCAGACATACCGTTAGTCATACCGCTAAACAGGTGCACGTCTTTCAATATTCCAAAAATTATCAACACATAATCCAAAAATGCCCTTTCTACCACTCTTCCATCTGCTACTCTTACCCATGTATACTTGTTTTTATCTTTCTTTTTGAAAAAGCTACAACTTATCACCATCTCTAGCTCAACACACATATCTACCAGTCTCTCACAACTCTCATTTTCACCTGGTACGTCATACTTCCCAATGACACCTTCAACCTCTCCAGCGCCCACTCTAACATTTAAGTCACCCATGATAACTACATAATTCCTTCTACCCAGTCCTTCTACACACCTAGTTAATTCATTCCAGAAATTATTCCGCTCTTCTTCACTTTTCTCACAACCTGGCCCATACTCACTGACAAAAGATCAACATTCCCTACCCAACCTAACCCTTACCCACATTAACCTTGTGACGGCCGAGAAAAGGTTTTGAACTCTAAGGCAGTATGAAAACAATTGAGTTAATTTATTATAGAACACTCTCCTTTATATACAAAAGCCCAAGGCAACAGAAATTTTCATGTTCACAAGAAAGACAATGTTACTGAGGCAAAACGCAGACATGTTTATTCTGGTTCCTTTTAGTGCGAGGGAAGAGCGAAGATACAAGCCTAATATATACAAAATGAATTATGTACGATCATGTGACACATGGTTGGTACATGGCTCCCCTCCTAAAAATGACATACTGTACATGTTAAATAGGGCGCCCTCATCTAGAGAGGCAAACTATAGGCGGGTCATCTGGCAGAAGATAAGCAGGTTTTAGACGATCAATGGAGACCCAGTCTTCTATGCCACGAATGTTTAGTAAGGATGCTTTCGGAATGCGGCGGATCACAAGGAAAGGGCCCGTGTAAGGGGGCGTTAGCGCTGGCTTGCTAGTGTCGTTGCGCAGGAAGACGTGCATTGCAGAGTGGAAGTTTGTTGGTATGTGATGCTTCGCTGGGGGCTTGTAAGTCTGGCGGCATGGAGTAAATTTTCCCATAGCGTGACGTATGCGCTGGAGATCGTCGGAGGAGATTGTAGAAGGAAAAAATTCGGCAGGGACGACCAACGGGTCGCCATACACCATTTCAGCTGCCGAGACGTCGAAGGCATCTTTAGGAGTGGTCCTTAGTCCCAGGAGGACCCAGGGAAGCTGAGTAAACCAGTTGGAATCCTTACCACGGGACATTAAAGCTGCTTTGAGGGTCCAATGAAAACGTTCAACCATTCCATTGGCAGCGGGGTTGTAGGCCGTTGTCTGATGTAGGGTGATGCCCAGGAGATTCGCTAATGATGTCCACAATTGAGAGGTGAAAGTGATTCCCCTGTCAGAAGTAATATGCTCAGGGATACCAAATCTTGCAATCCATCCAGAGAGTAAGGCAGATGTACATGAGGCGGACGTTGCAGTTTCCATGGGAATGGCTTCAGGCCTACGAGTAGAGCGGTCAATGACGGTAAACAGGTAACGATGTCCATGTGATGTGGGTAGGGGTCCTACAACTTCGACGTGAATGTGTGCGAAACGACACTGAGGTTGAGGAAAGGTGCCCACTCCGGAATCCGTGTGTCGATGTACTTTGGAAGTTTGGCAAGAAGAATAGGCGCGGATCCTTAGCATCCTTAGAAATGCCGTGCAAATGAACTTTGATTTAAGCAGCTGTGCAGTAGAACGGCACGAGGGATGTGAAAGGCCGTGAATGAAATCAAACACCTGCCGGCGCATGGGACTATAAATCCAAGGTCGCGGTCTACCAGTACTGACGTCACAGAGGAGGGTGGTGTTGGAGTCTTCGAGGGGGAAGTCTTCCCAACGGAGGGACGTGCAGGATGTCCAACATGCTTGATACTCTGGATCCTTTCGTTGGGCTTCAGCCAGGGCATTGTAATCCAATCCAAGTTGAACGGCAGCCAACGTATATCTTGACAGGGCATCGGCAACGGGATTCATTTTCCCAGAGACGTATTGAAGGGTGCAATTGTATTCAGCCACGGCGGAGAGATGTCGGCGTTGCCGGGCGGACCAGGCCTCAGACTGTCGAGTAAAGGCGTGCACCAGAGGTATGTGGTCTGTGCGAATGACGAAGGGCGTACCTTCTAAGAAATGGCGAAAGTGACGGACAGCCAAGTGCACTGCCAGCAATTCTCGATCGAAGGTAGAATAACCCAATTCTGCCTTCGACAGCTTTCTGCTGAAGAAGGTCAATGGGAGGGGCGAGCCGTTGACCACCTGCTCGAGTACTGCACCAATAGCGAAGTCGCTGGCATTGGTGGAGAGAAGGAGAGGGGCATGTGGGATAGGAAAAGTGAGAGCCGCAGAAGTTGATAGGGCCTTCTTTGCATTGCAGAAGGCTGTTTCTTGAAGGGGATCCCACTTCAGGTCCTTCGGCCTGACCTTGAGGGAGGCGTAGAGGGGAGCAAGAGTGGCGGCAATGGCTGGCAGAAAACGGTGATAATAGTTGATCATGCCCAGGAATTCCTGCAGAGCTTTGACAGTCGAAGGCGCGGGGAAGTTCTGAATGGCTGCTACCTTCTCAGCTAGGGGATGGATTCCTTCAGGAGTGATGCGGTGCCCTAAGAACGACACTTCGTTGGCGACAAAGGTACACTTGTCGTACCGGACTACAATGCCGTTTTGTTGCAGTCGGTCGAGCACGATGCGCAGGTGACTGAGGTGTTCCTCTTTTGAGGAAGAAAACACAAGTATGTCGTCCACATAACATACACAGAAAGGGAGGTCCCATAAGATGCCATCCATGAGACGGTGAAACGTGGCCCCAGCGTTACGAAGGCCAAAACAGGAGTAATTGAAGGTGTATGTACCAAACGGAGTGGTAATGGCTGTCTTGGGGATGTCTTCTGGGTTCATAGGCACCTGATAATACCCCTTCAGGAGGTCAAGCGTAGAGAAAACCTTTGCTTTGTGCAGGTAGGAGGTCACGTCGGCAATGTTTGGGAGGGGCCTAGTGATCCGGTTCTGTTTGTATGTTTAAGCGCCTGTAATCCCCGCACGGACGGAGGGAGCCGTCTTTCTTCAGAACGATGTGTAAGGGTGACGACCAAGGGCTGAAGGCCTTCTGGCAAAGGCCCATTTCCTCTATTTCGGCGAACGTCCGCCAATCGTTCCGGTGCCAGACGTCTGAATTTTGCGAAGACTGGGGGTCCCGTCGTCTTGACATGGTGATAAATACCGTGCTTGGCAGGAACCGTGGGCGTTTGGCGAAGTTCTGGGAGGAAAACTTCCGAGTACGACGTGAGGAGGTGGGCGTAGGCATCCATGGGTGCGCTGATGTGGAGAGAGAGGTTAAAGGGGGCGGGTTGAAGAGGTGTCGACAAGTACGAGTCTGCGTTGACCAATCGACGGTGGGCGACATCGACCAGAAGGTGGAAATGAGAGAGGAAATCCGCACAGAGGATTGGCAATGTGACGTCAGCAACGAGAAACTTCCAATTGAATTTACCGTTTCCGAACGATAATGTGAGGTTCTCGTAACCGCAGATCCGTTGGCAGCTACCAAGCGGACGTCGGCAAATGTAGACAGACTACGTCGTGTCTTGAAGAGTTTTCCTGTCAAAAGAGAACGACAAACACCCGTGTCTACCAAAAGAAAAGATACGGGAGACCACCGCCACGAGCAATGGCCTACTTACACGTTTTTTGGCCACTGACAATCCTCGGCACATTTCTTCGTGGTTGCCCTGAATCTGAAGTGGCAGTAGCAAAACTGCGGCGGATGGGAGGGAATAAGTGGCTGTAGAAGTCGTTTGTTGGGGCGCGAGCGATTTGTGGGAGGTGGGCGGCTTTGTCGCTGCTTCGGCACGTCACAGGGTAGGCGTGTATGTCCTACGGCATTCATGTCAGCTTTGGTTGACGTTGAATAGGCATCCTCTTCGTCAGGGGTGGATGCGTTGATAGAGGTCTTGAAATGGCTGTCTATAAGGGCGTCGGCTTTGGTCATCAAGTCCTTTATGAGTAAACTATCGACATCGGGTATGGCAGCGCGTATAGGTCCGGGTAAACGGCGTATCCAAAGGGCACGAAGTAGGTTCACCTCACGAGGAGAGCCGTCTGCGGCAGGTTGAAGGCGAGCAATACTGGTCATATCCATGAGGGCAAGCGAAGCCCTTTGGTCCCCCAACGGTTGTTACGAGAGCTGAAAAAGCTTTGCTATACAGGCGGCTGGCGACGGAGAGTACTGCTGCAGAAGGTATGTTTTGAGGGCGCCAGTCGGATATTTCCGGGAAGGAGTCCTCGGGTATCGCCGCGAGAACATAATCTGCTTTGGTGGTTGAGCGAGTCACGCCCTTAACGCGAAACTGGACTTCTGCGCGCTGAAACCGAGCAAACGCCTCTCCGCTGGCGAACAGTGAAAGTTTCAATGGGGCAGCCGCAGCGCCAACTTCTGTAGAGTCTGTCATAGTACCAAAGATGGAGGGGCAAGGGGGGTGGGGGTGGAAGGTGGTGGGAGCAAGTCGACTTCCGGGGTCACCAATGTGACGGCCGAGAAAAGGTTGTGATCTCAAAGGCAGTATGAGCGCAACTGAGTTAATTTATTATAGAACACTCTCCTTTATATATAAAAGCCCAAGCCAACAGGAATTTTCATGTTCATAAGACAGACAATGTTACAGAGGCGAAACGCAGACATGATTTTTCAGGTTCTTTTTAGTGCGAGGGAAGAGCGAAGATACAAGCATAATATATACAAAATGAATTATGTACGATCGTGTGACACACGGTTGGTACAACCTAGATGATATCTCCTTTCATTCCACTACTTTACCTGTCATCCATTCACTCAGCAATAAAACCACACCCTCTCTTGCTCTTCCCCTCTCAATCCCAGACACTCTACCAGACATTTCACCAAACATCACTTCACCCTTCCCTTTTTTCTTTGTCTCACACAAGGCCAACACATCCATCCTTCTATTCCTAAGCATACTTCCAATCTCACCTCTTTTACTCTCTATCATACTATAACCACGCACATTGAAACACCCCAAAACTAGAGTGGGGGGAACAGTCACTCTCCCCCCAGCTTCATCTCTTTGATGATGTCTCACAAAATTGTAAATACAGAAGAAGGGGTTCCCATACCCCTCGTCCTGTCCCTTTTAGTCGCCTCTTACGACACGAGGGGGTAACGTTGGCGCTATTCTAATTGTTATTTTGCCCCCGCAGCCACAGGGGGCATAAAAAATAATAATAATAGTAATAATAATAATAATAATAATAATAATAGCCTATGACAATGATAAATTCTTATATCAAAATTTCACACAACGTCTGTATATTCAAAGAGATTTAAAAAAAAAAAAAAAAAAAAAAAAAAAAAAAAAAAAAAAAACATACAACATATCTCATTACACAGTACTTATATTTTCCTTTGGTTCTTCATTGAACATGTAATAATACGTTAGATTAAGAGGTTATGATAAATGAAAATTGAAATGTTTCCTCCTCAACGGCACAGTAATATGGTCCATCCACTAAAAAAGGAGTAAAACAGACATTTTATGTTAAACGGGCAATGCAACTAGGTTTTCTGTTAGGAGACACTATAGTAGTTAAAAAAATTAGAAACTTTGAAGCTATCTGCAGGTACAAAATTGCGTAAAATAAAAAATAAAAGGAAAAGAAAACCTTTAAAGGAAATGCCACCTTTGCATATTTTCCATTCATTTGTCAGCTAAGCTATACCCTACCCCATGAACATAATCAACACTTATAAAAATAAAAGTAGCGGAAATTCAAAAGGGAAATAGAGAACATTCATATCATAATAAAGCCGATGAGGTAATGACCCTGACTGGTGAACGCCAGACTGGGGTTCGAGTCCCACTCAAGCTCAATAGTTTCTGTGGTCATTGCAACCTCACGATCCTTAAGAGCTAGGGATGAGGTGTTTGGGGGAGCTTATGACATTGCCTAGACCTCCTTGGTCCTAGCTTGGATGGGCAGTCTCTCAGGCATTGTCCTACTTGATAGGGCAATGTTACTGTCCCTTGCCTCTGCCATCCATGAGTAGCCTTTAAACCTGTAAAGCATAAGAGACATTAAATAGAGATTTAAGATTGTCTCAGCCTGACAACATTTTTGCTCATAACTTCCAAATTCCATACTTTTAAAGTGTGTTCCTGGCAATTCCATATGCCGCAAAAATTCCAATATTCAGAAAATCTAACCTCAAAAAAGTATATCTTCTGATTCAAGGTCCAACCTCATTTTACGCGATTGGCTCCCTAAGTATTTCTTAACGTTCTGCTATTATCGCCCATTCGTATTATTATTTTTATTATTATTATTATTATTATTATTATTATTATTATTATGATTTATATTTATACACACACACGCACACACACACACACACACACACATATATATATATATATATATATATATATATATATATATATATATATATATATATATATATATATATATATATATATATATATATATATATATGCGTAAAAATCACAGGAAAACGTGATGCTCAGATGCAGAAGAACCACAAGGAAAATGAAAATACGAAATATACGCTTAAGTCCAGACTAGTTTCGTGATACTTCTTCAGAGGACTGATTTATTGAGAGAGGTTTCTTTACATTTTATAGGGAAAGCAAACGTACAAACATACATATAGAGATTTAGAGAATAAATTTTTATTTGTGACGGTCAGTGTGCCATTTCTTATTCAAAGACTCCGAGCATGGACCTGTTGAAATGGCACGAGTGTTGGGACCCTGAAAAAAGGCTCACCATCTGCCCATCTATCCTATGCCCGTCTACTCCCCTAAGGTATCTCATTTCAGATATTTTCAAAATCATTGTTGCCAATCAGCATCGATACAAAGCGAGCCCAGAAGTCGAGAGGAGGCCTATTGGTGGGGGGAGGGTTACGATACAAAGCCAATAACCAATGGAACATCCAGCCAGGCCAATGATTCCCCCATCGGGGGGTTGGGGGGAGGGGGTAAAAGAGGTATTTTGTCCAGGAGCAGGTGGGCATGATCGCTCCTCAACCTCCGTGAAAGTAGGACACCAGTGATATGTCCTCCGCACGGGAGGTAACAGTATCCTTTTCATCAAGGTGAGGTGTCTGTAAGAGAACCTTATATCCTTAAAATCCTTACCAAGTTCTCAGTCTCCATTTATATCATATCTCATCCTTTCCTTTATCCTTAACAAAAGATCCAACCCACTAAACCTTTATTAATTTTCTTCCCTCCTCAAAAACAACCACATGTGCCATTTGCTCCTAACCTTAACAACCTAAGCTTGTGAGTGTTAATTTTAATGTGATATTCTTCTAAGTTTATAAGTTATGCTCTTGGAATTTATTTCCCCTTAAAAGTTGAAAACACATGACTTCCTCGTGTTCTCCGCCCATAATCATCATCATCATCTCCTACGCCTATTGACGCGAAGAGCCTCACATAGATTTCACCAATCCTCTCTATCTCCAGCTTTTAAATTAATACATCTCCATTCATCATCTCCTACTTCACACTCCATAGTTCTCAGCCATGTAATTCTATGTCTTCCAACTCTTCTAGTGCCTTGTTGAGCAGAGTTGAACGTTTGGTGAACTAATCTCTCTAGGGTAGTGCGAAGAGCACACACAAACCATCTCCATTTACCCCTCATCATGATATCATCCATATATGATACTTGAGTAATATCTCTTATAGTTTTATTCCTAATACTGTCGTGCCAATTTACTCTGAATATTCTTATTAGGGCTTTTTTCTCAAAAATACTAATTCTGTCGGATATTGTTTCAATGTCATACCACGACTCATGTCCAAACAGCAACCCGTTTTCACTGAACTGATACAAAGCCTGATTTCTATACGTAATTTCCGGTGATTTTATTTAAAAATTTTATTCAACCTAGTCATTGTCGGATTGTTTTTTGTTTTTTATTATTGATAATAATTTCAACCCATAGAAAAAAATTACGTAAATGATCGGTTGAGAACTTAAAATATAATCCGTTTCCAGGGAATTAGGTCATGTTTGCTGAATTCTTCTACAGTCTGTTCAACTTCATGTGAAACACCTTTGGTGTTATTTCACCAAGAATAACATTCTCTGTTGTGTTCCACTTGTACATATTCAGCTAAAATAGTACTTTGCAATTATATTTTTCTCGGGATTTATTGCCTTAATGCCGGCTAGTGAACTTAACCTCCTTTTAATTGCTCTTTTTGTTTATGACCTTTATGACCCTTAACCAAGCCTGGACTCCGGTGGCGTAACAAACTGGTGATCTTGCCAGAAATCGCTAAGATGGACATTTCAAATTATTGGGATGATAGTAAAAGTTCCTCCCTTTCTGTCTTTAGCGACGAGAAGAACCTTAATTCCCTTTTAAAGTAATTTTTTTTTTAACATTTGAGCTAGAATTGTCTAATAAAAATAGAAAAGGAGAATTTATATTTAATGTTAAAATCTCAAGTTTAATTGTACATTCGTTTGCACGGTGAAGTATCTGATCAAAACGCACAGTAAACTTCAATTTTGCTTAACAGGACAGCCACCTGTCTTTGATGAATTTGCATTTTGTTCGTTTTGAGCAGCAGTTATCAGAGTGTTTATGGTTTACCATATTAATTTTGTATTAGGTGCTTCTTCAATTTGGTGTTAAAAAATAAACAAAGTTTTCCGAAATGTTACCAAATGTATTAGGCTAATCACGTGTAAGTTTCAAAGACAGCCACCCTGAGATAACTCCAGCCACTACCGTGTTTCCGAACGAAGCCAGGTTGTTGTTTGTTTTGGTGAGCTTTCTTTATTATTTTCAGAATTATTTAATAATGACAGCGCAGACCTGCAATTTTGGCCAAATTATTGCACGTTGGTACTAGTTCACATACATAGTAATCATTCCTTTATGTGCATGAAATAATGAATTCTAATTGCGTGTGTTGTGCCACCTAGGTGTATGGCATTAAGCTGGTCCTAATCAATGACAGCAAGACCAAATACTTACTCAGTGGTATCACCTACTTAGGTAAGGAGGTAGTTGAGGACAGAGGAAACCTTCAACTTGGCCATTACTACACCAAAGAGCTGATGAGGCCCTACCATTCTTCAAACCAGAATGTGACCTTTGACACCTGATTCGCCTCTGTTCCCCTTGGTATCTGACCTTCAGAATAACAATGGAATGGCCCTTGTTGGCACATTACGTGCCAATGAAAGAGAAATACCTAATGATATGACGGACAAACAGACACGGAAGCAAGGATCAAGCGCCGGCTTGTACACCAAGTAAATGATGCTAGTGACATATGTGGCCAACACTTCAAGTACCAAGAAGAAACTGGTGCATCTGTTATCATCTGACCACACTCAGCGTACCATCGGCAGCAGACCTAATCCAGAGGTCATCGAGTTCTATAACTCCACTAACGGAGTGAAAGATATCTTTCAGTAGATGTATTCCATCACCTCCTGCTCCCGCACGACCAGACATTGGCCATTTGTGAAGGCTCTTAATGTTATTTCTTACATCATACACAGGAAGAATTTGCAGAAGAAAAGGGAACAGGTCATGGACCGCAAAACGTTTTTGATACAACTGGTAAAGGCAGTCATCATTCCCTGGGCACAATCACGGATGCATTTACCTCTGCTCTGCCCCTTGCAAATGCTGATCACCACTGTGTGCGATATATCATTAATGGTCAGTGCTGCACACCTGCTAGGATCATCATTCGCAAACAACAGGCTGGCTTTAGTGCGTTGTATTGAGTGCCCCAGCAAGAGTGATAGGAAGACCCGGCACAGATGCAACAGGTGTACCAAGGCGAAGTGCCCTCACTACATGTGTTCCATTTGTGGTGACTGCATGTAGCTGCTGAGTATTATATATATATATATATATATTTATATATATATATATATATATATATATATATATATATATATATATATATATATATATATATATATATATATATATATATATATATATATATACATTTGCATATAAAAAAAGAACAAATATATCAATAAGTATCACATATATTTTATAATGATGATGTTGATGAAAATATAAGTTATATATAGAGATATTCCATACTTGCCGATTAAAAAAACCCTTTTTTTCTGTGTCACCCATACAGTTTTTGACGGAGATAGAGGGAGGGGAATTAGCCAGGGTATACTCCCATCACTCAATACTACACATGCAGAAGGATATGAAAATAGGATTATTATTTTTCTTTTTTTTAATAAATAATGATAAAGCTTTTCTAATAAACATCACTTTTTTTTTACTTTTTGGGAAAGATTTTCAAATGTAGTTGTTAAATTGCATTTTTCGTTTAGAATAGGAATAATGAAAGCAAAAGAGGTGTATTTTTATTGTGTATCTACAAAGTAAATTTTCTAGTTCGTAAGTATTTTATATTAATTATTCAATTTACAGTAAAATTTTCTCGGACTTACCGTACACGTTAGCAAAATGAGAAGGCTATAAAGAAGATGCATTGCAAAGTTTTATGCAGGAACTCGTGAATGAGACCTAGGCCAAAAGAAGAGTAGAGTAAGAAGAATTCGAGAGGGAAAGTGCAACAGAGCATAAATTATAGATTCGGGATGAGAGAGAGAAAGTAAGAGATCGTGAATTAAAGATGCTGGAAATGGACATCCAGTTAGCACAGCTCAATGAATTGCTACCTCAACTCAAGTGTGGCAAAGTTCATCAGGACAATTGCAGGAAGGTTCAGTGACTTAAAGGAGTCACCAATGACCTCCCTACAGTAAAGTTGAAGATAACTATGTTCCAGCTCAACAAGAAGTGGAGATTAAGGGTACAGAACGATCTCAAACATGAAGTCTACGACTTGCTCTTAGGTCAAGACCTTCAGAGAGGCATGCAGTGCGTGCCCCTCAGGTGAACGAGGGCTGCTAAGCCGGAGCCCAAAACTGTGGAGATGCCACCTACAGACGAAGACAAATGACTAGCTCATACTGACCTTGGTGAAATAGCTTGGTTATGTGAGGAGGGCCAGGAGTCTCCCTCTTCCAACCCCGAGTCTGAGGATCATACCTTAGAATTTTCTTCCGATGAAGCTATGCCGCTTAAATCACTAGCGATAGAGCTACCCCAAGCACCATGCCAGAGGTCAAAGAGGATGCAAAAAAGGAAGCACCCATCAGCCCAGTTACCCAAGGGAGCTGGATAGAGCTCATCCGATTCCTGCTGTTGGACGGAAAACCAAACGGAAGGCACCTACTCGAACAAAGTGGAAATAAATAATCTCTCTAAGGAGAACTTCCTATTGAATGATGAGGTGCCCCTTGGAATCACCTTACGCCGGCAAGTAGTTATACACAGTAACCTCCGGTTGTCGATGCTATACATGGCCAACGAGTAGCTAAGATAACAATTTGGTGCAAACTGTAATACCCAGCTCATCCCATCAGTAAGTATTTCCTTCCCTGATGTGTGGGTGGAGTATCTAATTACCCCAACGTGAAATAACCACCGAAATATTTTCCTACCAACATTGATAAATCAATTCATTTGTTATCTCAAAGCCATTCCGAGTAGGTGGGACAACGTGAGCTTTGCTGTCATAGAATTGACATAATTCTGTCACATTTCAGTCGGACAAGGGCTTCCACTTCATGGCAGAGTTGTCACACCCTTTGACCCAATTTGTAAACCAGTATGGGGTTTACCAGTCTCAAGTGATGCTGTTAGGTCCTAGGAACACAACCAGTTGCTTCCAGAAACTAAGGTACAAGGTGCTAACAGGAATTCCCAGCTCTGTGGTCCACTTAGACGGCATCGTCAATTTCTTCCAGACAAGGGAAGAACTCCAAATTCTATGAAGGTAATGAAGGCCCTCCAAACAGCCAGTTTGTTCCATACGTTTGGAGGGTCTGAGGTCACATACCTGGCCCACCAATTAGGAGGGGTAAAATAATACCAATGGAGGCTAACATCCTTGAAAATACAGACAGTCCCCTACCCTAGAACTAAAAAAGAGGCCCAACGATTCCTGGGAATGGTTTAGTACTTCTGGAGAGTTGGACCAAACTTTTCCCAGGTAACATCTCCCATTACAAAACTGTTCAAAGGAAACAGACCGTTCTACTGTATGGACGTGGATGCCTGTAACATAGGGGCAGGTGTTTTCCTCTTCTAGGAGAGAGGCTAAGTCTGTCATCCTATCACAAACTTCTCAAAAAAATAAATAAATAAATGAATAGAAAAAAAATACATACTGTGCAAACTACGTACAGTATGATTGAGAAGTAGATCATAGGTATGGTCTTGTCTCTTAAGCATTTTGAATCATATGATGCCAACCATGAGTTCCTACTGACAGTATTAACGGACCATAACCCTCTAACCTAATCATCTTAGTTTCATAATAAGAATAGTATCCTTTGGAGAGGATGCATAGACCTCCCAGACGACAATTGGGAGTTGAGCACATAAAGAGTATAGATAATAAATAGCATAAGTGCTCTCCCGCCATAAGTGTCAGTGCACAGTGAAATGTTCATATAAGCCGTAGCCATATTCAGTAAGGTAATCTACGCTGTATGAAATAATATTAAGTGCTAGGGGAATGCTGCCAAAGGATGACAGCCGCTTCATGAGTTTCGCGAAATTATCGTAAAGCTAATATTTTCTCATTTATTATAAATTAAATTACCCTAGATCTATATATAAAAGGAATTTCCTTGAAATTGAGATTAATAACTAATAATTAAATCTCACAGAAGTGTAAAGAATATATTTGAAACAACGATTATCAATTATAAATTATAAACATATGTGAAGAACTTTTTTGTTTTTGATGGTTTGATAAAATAGTTTTTGATGCATTTTAATATTTTTCATGTCAGCATATTAGTAAATCTAGTGAACGATCAAAATAAATTTTAAAATGGATCTACAAGATATAATTGTTTGTTAAATGGATGTGTTTATATGTGTATTTGTAATTGTGTATTTACATATGCACCTTCCGACCAACACTATTATTACCTACTATTATTACATACCTTATGAAACAAGGAAAAAAATAAAACATAAGCATATGTGAAAAATATATATAAAACCTATTCATATTGCATACTACATATTTAAAGACTTTAACTTTGTTTATACATCTTTTTCAGATCCCTTTATAGGCAGATTCCTTCGTACCCATAAATCTTACCTATTGCTTTTGAAGAATCGTTACTTTCATCGTTTGATATGTCACAATCACTGTCATTATCAATCTCAAAGTCACTAGTATATAACAAAGGACACTATTATTATCATGAAATGCCATTCTAATGAATAAGAACAGAAAAATAGGATAAAATGTGTTGGAGATCAAAGACTTTCTTACTTTTAGTGTATGTAAAATCATTTAGTATCTGGTAACTCTTTCCTTCAGCTCAAGCTGAATGGTTACAGAATATGTCTACGTCACTTAGTTAGTCTTTGGAGGTCCGAGACTGACTCCCGTGAAATTTAAAAAATAAAGCATCGCTAATATCAACGTTGTCCTTAGACAGCTCAAAATGCTTCGATAAAATAGACACAGCATTTTTTGGGTTAATTTAGGCTTTGTGACTCCCCAGGTTAGTCAATTTAGCGAACCATCAAGGCCTCATGAGTTTACACTTAATTTATCATTTATTGATATATTTTACTCGACGCATGTCATGATTTGTCCATTTGTTTTAGATTTTATGCATACCACCGCATTAGGTCATTGTAAACTTTAACTAGTAATGCCTTTTCTCCCTTTCATTTTTGGTATTATATCACAGCCATCAAGCTTTATTCTAATTTTCACTTCAAGTCAACAAAATATCAAAATAAAGTAAAATTATGACCTTGGTTGCAGCTTGAAAATTGATCCAATACCATTGTGAGAGTCACAGAGGGTGTAGACATTAAGACTAGTGGCTTCAGACCTTGTTTGCAGAGTTCTTCTCTTACTTTAGGAGAAAATCTCTGCTAAGATGCAGGGTTGTTATTTGTGACGGTAATTGCGCCATTTTCAATACAAAGACTGCTAGCAAGAACCTGTAAAAATACCGTAAGCATTGACCCTACCAGGAGCCTCACCAGTTGCTCATCTATCTTATGCCCGTCTACTCCCCTGAGGTACCTCATTTCAGACATTTTCAAAAACAATGTTGCTCTTCAGCGCTGCCACAAAGTGACCTCGGGAGAAGTAGAGAGGAGACCTATCAGCGGGGGTTGGGGTCAGGATACAAGACCAATGACCAATGGGACATTTAGTTAGGGTAATGACACACCCAACTTTGGGGCTGTAAGGCGTATATAAATGCAGGAGCAGGTAGACACGATCTTTGCTCTTTTACCTCCAAGGAAGAAGGGCATCAGTGATACGTCCTCTGCATAAGAGGTGACAAAATCCTTTTTATCAAGTAAGGTGTCTGTATGAGAACCTTATATTCTTATATTCCCTACCCATCCTTCCAACTGCTTTTTTATCACCTCTCAGCCTCTCCCTTATCCTTAATAAAAGATCTTACCCACTAAACCTTTATCAATTTTATCCCAAACTCACATAACAACCACATGTGCCATTTTCTCCTTACCTTAACAACCTCAGCCTGTGACAGTGTTAATTGGCATACGATAGTGTTTCAAGTATATGAGTTATGCTTTTAGTACTCATTTCTGATTAAAAGAAATAGATTCACAGCTGCCTCGTGTTCTCAGCCCATCATTATCATCATCATGAACATCTATGCTATTGACGCAAAGGGCCTTGGTTAGATTTCACCAATCATCTCTATTTTGATCTGTTAAATCAATACATCTCCTTTCTTCATCTCCTACTTCACTCTTTATAGTCCTCACCCCTGTAGGCCTGGGTCTTCTAACTCTTATAGAGCCTTGTGGAGCACAGTGGGGAATTTGATGACCTAATATGTCTTGGGGAGTGTGAAGAGAATGCCCAAAACATCTCAATCTACCATTCACCCTGATCTCCTCCACATGTAGCACTTGAGTAATATCTCTTATAGTTTTATTTATAATCTTGTCCTGCCAATTAAATACCAATATTCCTCTAGGGGCTTTGTTCTCAAATATGCAAAAACCGTTTGATATTGTTTCATGATCATACCACAACTCATCTCCATATAGTAATGCCAATCTCACTAAACTGATATATATCTTGCATTTTATATGTCTAATTCAGGTGATTTTTATACCCAAATCTGATTCAACCTAACCATTATCTGATTTGTATTTCTGTTTTTTTTTTTTCAATAAAAATCTCAACCCATAGAAGTAAATTACCTAAGTGATTGGTTAATAACTTGAAATTTATTTCCTCTACATATAGATGAGGTCATGTTTGCTGAAGTTTTCCACAATCTGTCCAGCTTCATGTGAAAAACCTTGGGGCTTATTTCACAAAGAATTACATTCTCTGTTGTATATCCATTGTACATTATTTCAAAATAGTATTTTGTAATAATATTTTTATCAGTAATTATTGTTTTAATACATTTTGGCAACCTTGACCTTCTTTTCATTAACCTTTTGTTCATTCTCTTAGTACTTAACGAGGGCCGGACTCCCTCTGAGTAACAATATATATATATATATATATATATATATATATATATATATATATATATATATATATATATATATATGTGTGTGTGTGTGTGTGTGTGTGTATTATATATATAAATATATATATTATATGTATATATAATTTATATATATATATATATATATATATATATATATATATATATATATATATACATATATATATATATATATATATATATATATATATATATATATGTATATATATATATATATATATATATATATATATATATATAAGTATATAAATATATATATATATATATATATATATTTATATGCATAAATATATATACATATATGTATATTTATATATATATATATATATATATATATATATATATATATATTTATATGCATAAATATATATAAATATATATGTATATATATATATATATATATATATATATATATATATATATATATATATATATATACGTATATATATGCATAAATATATATATATATATATATATATATATGTATATATATATATATATATATATATATATATATATATATATATCATCATCATCATCATCTCCTCCTACGCCTATTGATGCAAAGGGCCTTGGTTAGATTTTGCCAGTCGTCTCAGTCATGAGTTTTTAATTCAATATGTCTACATTTATCATCTCCTACATTGCGCTTTATAGTCCTAAGCCGTGAAGGCCTGGGTCTTTTAATTCTTGTAGTTCCTTGTGGATCCCAGTTAATTGTTTGGTGAACTTATCTCTCTTGGAGAGTGTGAAAAACATGCCCAAACTATCTCCATCTACTCCTCATCATGATTTCATCGGCAAATGGTACCCTGAGTAATCTCTATTATTGTTTCATTTCTAATCCTCTCCTGCCATTCAACTCCCTATATCCTTCTGAAGGCTTCATTCTCAATTCTACTAAATCTATTCGAGATTGTTTCATTGGCATACCATGACTCATGTCCAAAGAGTAACACTGATCTCAGTAAACTGATATATTGTCCGATTTTTATATGAAATTTTATGGAATTTGATTCCCAAATTTTACTTCACCTAGCCATTGTCTGATTGGTTTTATTCAATCTTTCACTAATAGACACTGTATATGAGATCATTGTTCCTATATACTTAAATGATTCTATCTTATTAATCCTTCCTCCTTCCAATGATATTTCATCTTCCATTCCTTACTTCGTTCTCATTATCTCTGTCTTTCTTCTATTTATAATCAGCCTCACCTCGTGTGATATTTCATGTATTCTGGTAAGCAACCATTGCAAATCCTGTGGTGTTATGCTAACAAAGACAGCATCATCAGCATACTCAAGGTCTGCTAAATTCCTATCACCAATCCAGTTCAATCCTTCTTCACCATCTCTGACTGTTCTGCACATTACAAAGTCCATGAGGAGGATAAACAACATAGGTGACAACACATTCCCTTCGAGTACTCCACTTTTCACTGGAAACTCACTTGATAAGGCTTCATTTACATTATTTTTGCACTCGCTATGCTCATGAATAGACTTAATCAAATTTACATATTTAAGAGGAATTCCATAAAAATGTAGGATTCTCCAAAAAATTTGCCGGTGCACACTATCAAAAGCTTTTTCATTGTCCACAAACACCATCAACAAGGGATTTCTATATCCTACACATTGCTGTACAGCATGTCTCAAAATGAAAATTTGCTCA
>NC_090733.1:39725547-39728047 GCF_036898095.1 Palaemon carinicauda
CATACTGTACATGTTGAATAGGGTGCCTTGATCTAGAGAGGCTAACTGTAGGCGGGTCATCTGGCTGGAGATAAGCAGGTTTTAGATGATGAATGGAGACCCAGTCTTCTTTGCCACGAATTTTCAGTAGGAATGCTTTTGGATTGCGTCGGATCACAAGAAAAGGCCCTGTGTAAGGTGGCATTAGCGATGGCTTATGAGTGTCATTGTATAACAAGTTGTGCATTGCAGATTGCAAGTCTGTCGGTATGTGATGCTTGGCTGGGGGCTTGTAAGTATGGCGGCATGTAGTAAATATTCTCACGACGTGACGTATGCACTGGAAATCGTCGGAGGAGGTTGCAGAAGGAAAAAATTCGGCAAGGACAACCAATGAGTAGCCATGCACCATTGCACCTGCCGAGACGTCCAGGGCGTCTTTAGGAGTGGTCCTTAGTCCCAGGAGGACCCAGGAAAGCTGAATTAACCAGCTGGAGTCCTAGCAGCTGGACATCAAAGCTGCTTTGAGGGTGAGATGAAAACGTTCAACCATTCCATTTGCAGCGGGGTTGTAGGCAGTTGTCTGAAGTAGAGTGATGCCCAGGAGAATTGCTAATGATATCCACAATTGAGAGGTGAAAGTGGTACCCCTGTCAGAAGTAATATGCTGAGGGACACCAAATCTTGCAATCCATCCTGAGAGCAAGGCAGGTGTACACGAGGCGGATGTTGCAGATTCCATGGGAATGGCTTCAGGCCAACGAGTGGAGCGGTCGATGACGGTAAACAGGTAACGATGTCCTTGTGATGTGGGTAGGGGGCCTATAACGTCAACGGGAATGTTGGCGAAACAACGCTGAGGTTAAGGAAAGGTGCCCACTCCTGAATCTGTGTGTCAATATACTTTGGAAGTTTGGCAAGAAGTACACGCACCGACCCAATTCATAGCATCTTAGAAATGTTGTGCAAAATGAACTTCATCTTCAGCAGATGTGTAGTAGAACAGCACGAAGAATGTAAAAGCCGTGACTCGAATCATACACCTGTCAGCGCATGGGAGCAGGAATCGAAGGTTGTGGTCTACCAGTACTGACCTCATAGAGGAGGGTGGTGTTGCAGTCGTCGAGGGGGACGTCTTCCCAACAGAGGTATGTGCATGATGTCCTACATGCTTGATACTCTGGATCGTGTGGTTGGGTTTCAGTCAAGGCATTGTAATCTAATCCCAGTTGAACGGCAGCTAACGTCTTTCTTGACAAGGCATCGGCAACGGGATTCATTTTCCCAGGGACGTATTGAAGGGTGCAATTGTATTCAGCCACAGCGGAGAGATATCGGCATTGTCGGGGTGGCCCAGGTGTCAGACTCTCAAGTGAAGGCGTGCACCAGAGGCATGTGGTCTGTGCGAATGACGAAGGGCCTCCCTTCTAAGAAATGACGAAAGTGACGGACAGCAAAGTGCACCACCAGCAATTCGCTATCAAAGGTAGAATAACTCGATTCTGCCTTGGACATCTTTCTGCTGAAGAAGGCCAATGGGCGGGGCGAGCCGTTGACCACCTGTTCGAGTACTGTACCAATAGCGATGTTGCTGGCATCGGTGGAGAGAAGGAGAGGGGCATGTGGGACGGGGAATGTAAGAGCAGCTGCAGCTGATAGGGCATTCTTTGCGTTGCAGAAGGCCACTCCTTGAAGGGGACACCACTTCTTTTGGCTTGCTCTTAAGGGAGGCATAGAGGGGAGCAAGAGTGGCGCAATGGCAGGCAGAAAACCGTGATAATAGTTGATCATGCCAAAGAATTCCTGCAGTGCTTTGACGGTTGAGGACGTGGGGAAGTTCTGAACAGCTGCTACCTTCTCAGGGAGGGAATGGACTCTTTCAGGAGTGATTCGGTGTCCTAAGAACGACACTTTGTTGGCGCCAAAGGTACACTTATCGTACCGGACTACAAGGCCGTTTTGCTGCGGTCAGTCGAGCACAATACGCAGGTTACGGAGATATTCCTCTCTTGAGGAAGAGAACACAAGTATGACATCCACGTAACATTTACAGAAGGGGAGGTCCCATAAGATGCCATCCATGAAATGTTGAAAAGTGTCCCTAGTATTAGGAAGGCCAAAACAGGAGTAATTGAAGGTGTATGTACCGAAGGGAGTGGTGATGGCGGTCTTGGGGATGACTTCTGAGTTCATAGGCACCTGATATTACCCATTCAGGAGGACGAGCATGGAGAAAACCTTCACTTTGTGCAGGTAGGAGGTCAGGTCGGCGATGTTTGTAAGGGGGTAGTGATCCAGTTCTGTTTGCATATTCAGGCACCTGTAATTCCCAAACAGACGGAGGGAACCGTCTTTCTTCAGGACAATGTATAAGGGTGACGACCATGGGCTGGAGGACTTGGCAAAGGCCCATTGCTCCATTTTGGCGAACGTCTGTTTGGGGGCTGCCAATCGATCCAGTGCCAAACATCTTCATTTGGCGAGGACTGGGGGCCCCATTGTCTCGATATGGTGATAAATA
>NC_090733.1:39738673-39751173 GCF_036898095.1 Palaemon carinicauda
TTTCTCCTAGAAGCTTCCATGGTGTGATCGAAGTGGGCGTTTTTGAGGAAGCCAATAGATATACAGAATTGTTAAAAAGAATGCCTTCTATGGAAATGACCAGTATCCTCTGTAATTAACTCCGCTCATAAGACAAGAGAGGGACTATGTCCGAAGCAGATGGAATCCAAGTCTTCGCGAGATAAGAAACAGAGAAGACCAGAAGTCTGATAGAACCAGATTCTAACCTTCCCTTCAGACAACAAAAGCCTATCTCCAAAAAAAAATCATGTTATGGCCGAGAAGAAGAGACAAATTGAAGCAGCCAGCCCTTCCTGCTTGTGACGAGAAGTCGCCAACAATTCCTACAGCCTGCCTTAGTTTAACAGTATTACCGAATTCCTTGGAGAAGACCTCTGATGTCCCTTCTTAATTCCACCCTTTTTGTTACGTCTTCCAATCCGGTCATCATGCTAGTTTCATCTGAACATCAGCCACCCTCCTACAACGTTCCCAAGCCTGAAGTCTCCGTACCAATAACGTTTCAGCAAGTGCAGAAAACTATTCCTTAAGTATCTCTAACTTACTGACTGTTCCCCTTTTGTAAAGGTGTTTTGATTTATTTGATTTGTCAGGTAAAGTAACCGAAGAAGTAACATCAGTTTTTTTCATAAGTTCGTTAATAAACGTGTTGTGTTTTTTCGTGTGTTTCTTTTTTATTCATTTCCCATGTTTTAGTGGTTATTGTTGACATTTATTTTACTTATTAAAAGAACCTGTAACGATTTTAGGATCGTAACAGTTGGTGACCTTCCAGGATTTTTTAACAACATAACCAATTGAAACAAGGATAATATAGAAAGAAGAATGCGTGCGATTGCGAAAGATTTGAAAGCTACGGGTAAACTGCTTAGTCCAGATGGCGATGCTCTCCATGTGTTTTTAAGGGAGAACAGGAAGTGTTTGAGAGAGACGAAAGAGCAGCTGAAAGAGAAGAAAATGAAAGACAGCGAGAATAAGATGAGAAACTGCGAGAGGAAAGGGAGAAACAGCATAAACATGAGTTAGAAATCGCTCGTTTAAGGCAGAATCTTCATAATAGTCCGCCAGGTAGCAGACCAGGAAGTAATGCGTTAGTTAGCAGACGGGGTAGTAATTCATCAATGAACGATGATTCTGATATTATAGGTATGGGTGGAGTATAAAATTAAATCCAAAATTTTATGAGGAAGATATAACGGAATATTTAATGTCTTTTCAAAAGTTGATGAACAGAGTAGGTTGTCCGAATAACAGGTGGACTTTGCATTTACAGTCAGTCTTAAGTGGTAGGGCACTTTCTGTGTATAGTTGTATGCCTGAGGATGAAAGTGAGGACTACGATACACTGATGAAGAAACTGTTCTTAGTGCATACAGGTTAGTACCAGAGGCGTACCGTACCGTAAGAAACGTGAAAGTTTGAAAAGGATGAGAGCAGTAGCCTACTTTTGTAGAATACGGGAAGAAGTTAGAAAGATAATTTTTTGATTGGTTAACTTCTACTGAAGTAGATAGTTTTGATGATCTGAAGAACTTAGTTTTGTTAGAAAACTTCATAGATAACATATCACCAGACATGAAGCTATATATAGAAGATAGGCGTGAAAAGTCTTTTTACAGATGCAGCAAGGTTGGCAGATGAGTACAGTCTTATCTATAGTTTGAGTGAAAGTAAGAAGAAAGGTAATCCTTCTAGTAAGATGTATCATATTGAGAGAAGTTTTAGCAATAGTAATATCCTTATTAATATTATACATGTGGAAAACCAGGTCTTACTGCCAGGTTTTGTAAAAAAAAAGTAGAAGGTAGTAGTTCAGAGATAGTTTGTTATCGATTTAATAAGAAAAGGCATATAGCAAGGAATTGTATTGCAGAGGATAAGAATGCCAAGAAACCAGTGTCTCTAGTTAATAGTCTTTTGTCAAGCAGAAATGACATTTTGAGAGAAACTAGAATTTTATGGAGTTTTTTTGTCTGAAGGTGTAGTTTCCTTGCTTGAAGGAGGGGATTCGAGAAAAGTTATCTTGCCTAGGTACACAGGAGCAGCCGTTTCCCTTATTAGGAAGGAATGTGTACCAATAAGGGCAACAATCGGCATGAAAGAAAAAGTTATGTTAGGTGGGTTTCCGAATACTAGCGTTGTTTGCTCTTTGTTGAAGATAAACTTGATATGTCAGGGAGTGTCAAGAGATGTAAAACTAGCAGTTGTAGACTATTTGCCCGTTGGAGTTGATATTATTGTCGGTAATGATTTAACTACATCCAAATGTTGGAATCCTATTTTAAGTGAGGTTCCAGCGCCTGAAATGGTAGTAACTACTATCGTTCCCAGAGGCCGTGTAATAGTGTTTTTCCCAAATATCTAACAAACCGGCTTATGAATTTCCATGAAACTACAGCAATGAATGTTTCAAACATTGGCCTAATTTTTGGTGGTACAATGAATTCACAAATGTGCTTAATGAACCCGTTTACTCTTAGGAAAAAAAGGAACTTCATCCGCTCCTTCAGAGCGTTCGAAGAAGTGGTACTTAATCACGTAACTGTGACGCAGAGGTTCCCCCAACCGTCCTTCGGTGTTTACACCTATGGCTATCCTAGTACTCCCCCCCCCTTCCTTCTTGCCTTCTTTCCTTCATTCCCATTGTTATTAGGCTACCGAGTAAGTCCCTGTTAGGAAACACTGTGTACTGCACATATAAAATGAGCCGGAAGAGCAATAAAATGTTTTATAGTGGTAGATAATGATTAGATGGTTAACACAAATTATCAAACATAATAGAAGAGGTTTAAAACCGGGGTGTGGAATCGCACTGAGAGAAATTGTACTCGGACTCCTAAAAATTTTAGATTTGGGACTAAAAATAAAAAAAAATAAATAAATAAAGACATGAGTAGAAATATAAAACAATTATTTTACTTGAGGGTGATGATGAGTAAAATGTATAAGTGTCCATTTCTTAAGGGTTTTTTTTCATCCCTCATAAATCTATGGTTTACAGCAATTGGTGATAACATTATTTTGGAAAACCAAAGCTAATGAATACTTTGATACGAGTATATCAGCTTGGCATGTAGACAATGTTGATTGGTTCATTAATTGAAGTATGGTATAATTCCAGTGACAAAGTCGCAATGATATTTGTCACATAACTTTTAAGTAAGAAAAATAGGTACTGGTAATTATAACGTAAATAAATATATAAAACTATAGGTTGAAATATATTAAATCTTATGTATTTATGAACACACACACACGTGTATATATATATATATATATATATATATATATATATATATATATATATATATAATATATATATATATATATATATATATATATATATATATATATGTATATATATATATATATATATATATATATATATATATATATATATATATATATATATATATATATATATATATATATGATTTCAAAATTTATCTAATGGCCGAGGTCAATGCCCTTATATGAAACATATTTTAGAAGTCTACCTTCTAAGGAATTCAAGCTACTCTCTCTGGTGAAATTGATATGATAAATTATATCAAACAGTGCTCTCTGTCATTTTCTTCCTGGCAATTGATGTGTCGAGTAACCTGTGTTGTATGGAAGAATGAGTCCTACGGCTTAACCTAAAGAAAACTATATTTCTATTGCTTTACCAAAACTCGCTTGAAGTGCGAAGTGTAGGGTTAGCATGGCTTCTTTCGTCCCCTGTCATAAGTCTCATTCTTGATCTTCAATGTGAGTGGGTAAGATATAAAAGGTTGGTTTTGTGTTTAGGTAAAGTCTAAAGTCACGAATCACATTACCAGGTATGCTGAACTTTTACTGATAAAGAATTTCTTATTGCTTGGGGTAGGTCATATGACAATTATCTATGGAGTTGAACAGGCGTTTAACAATTCGGGGGATGAGAGGTACAGGGGAAGAAACGTTATAACAACGTCACTGAGGGACGTCATCACTTTTGCGAATGTGTGGGTGGCTAAGACTGGCTTTAGACTCATTTTCTTAAGTAAAAAAGTTAATGAAATGTAATTGGCAATGCACAGTAATTCCCCAAATTAGGCCATTGTATGAAGCACTCCCTGCTTTGATTTCATAGAAATCCATCAGTTATTTTAGGAGTTATCTAAAAAAAACACTATTACACGGCCTCTGGAAGCGATAGTATATATATATATATATATATATATATATATATATATATATATATATATATATATATATATATATATATATATATATATATATATATATATATATATATTGTGACGTGGTAAGAGAAGGTTGTGAACTCAAAGGCAAGTTGAAAACAACTGAGTAAGTTTATTAAAGAACATTCTCCTTTATATACAAAATCTCAAAGCAACAAGAACTTTCATATTCAAATATTGACACTGTTACAGAGGAGAAAAGCAGACATGATTTATCAGGATCTTTTTAGTGCGAGGGGAGAGCGAAGATACAAGCATAATATATACAAAATGAATTGTGTACGATCGTGTGACACACGGTTGGTACATGCCCCCCCCCCCTAAAAATGACATACTGTACATGTTAAATAGGTCGCCCTGATCTAGAGAGGGGAACTGTAGGCGGGTCATCTGGCAGAAGATAAGCAGGTTTTAGACGGTCAATGGACATCCAGTCTTCTTTGCCACGAATGTTTAATAGGAATGCTTTTGGACTGCGGCGTATCACAAGGAAAGGGCCCGTGTAAGGGGGCGTAAGCGGTGGAATGCTAGCGTCGTTGCGCAGGAATACGTGCGTTGCATAGTTCAAGTCTGTTGGTATGTGATGCTTTGCTGGGGGCTAGTAAGTCTAGAGGCATGAAGTAAATTTTCCCACAACGTGACGTATGCGCTGGAGATCGTCGGAGGAGTTTGTAGAAGGAAAAAATTCGGCAGGGACGACCAACGGGTCGCCATACACCATTTCAGCTGCCGTGACGTCGAGGGCGTCTTTAGGAGTGGTCCTTAGTCACAGGAGAACCCAGGGAAGCTGAGTAGACCAGTTGTAATCCTTGCACCAGGACATCAAAGCGGCTTTGAGGGTGCGATGAAAACGTTCAACCATTCCATTGGCAGCGGGGTTGTAGGCCGTTGTCTGATGTAGGGTGATGCCCAGGAGATTCACTAATGATGTCCACAATTGAGAGGTGAAAGTGGTTCCCCTGTCGGAAGTAATATGATCAGGGATACCAAATCTTGCTATTCATCCAGAGAGTAAGGCAGATGTACATGAGGTGGACGTTGCAGTTTCCATGGGAATGGCTTCAGGCCAACGAGTGGAGCGATCAATGACGGTAAACAGGTAACGATGTCCTTGTGATGTGGGTAGGGGGCCTACAACGTCGACGTGAATGTGTGCGAAACGACGCTGAGGTTGACGAAAGGAGCCCACTCCTGAATCCGTGTGTCATGGTACTTTGGAAGTTTGGCAAGAAGTGCAGGCGTGGACCCAATCCTTAGCATCCTTAGAAATGCCGTACCAGATGAACTTTGCCTTCAGCAGCTGTGCAGTAGAACGGCACGAGGGATGTGAATGGCCGTGAATGAAATCAAACACCTGCCGGTGCATGGCAGCAGGAATCCAAGGTCGCGGTCTACCAGTACTGACGTCACAGAGGAGGGTGGTGTTGGAGTCTTCGAGGGGGAAGTCTTCCCAACGGAGGGACGTGCAGGATGTCCTACATGCTTGATACTCTGGATCCTGTCATTGGGCTTCAGCCAAGGCGTTGTAATCTAATCCCAGTAGAACGGCAGCCAACGTGTTTCTTGACAGGGCATCGGCAACAGGATTCATTTTCCCAGGGACGTAATGAAGGGTGCAATTGTATTCAGCCACGGCGGAGAGATGTCGGCGTTACCAGGCAGACCAGGCATCAGAATGTTGAGTAAAGGCGTGCACCAGAGGCATGTGGTCTGTGCGAATGACGAAGGGCGTACCTTCTAAGAAATGGCGAAAGTGACGGACAGCCAAGTGCACCGCCAGCAATTCTTGATCGAAGGTAGAATAACCCGATTCTGCCTTGGACAGTTTTCTGCTGAAGAAGGCCAATGGGCGGGGCCAGCCGTTGACTACCTGCTCGAGTACTGCACCAATAGCCACATCGCTGGCATCGGTGGAGAGAAGGAGAGGTGCATGGGGGTTAGAAAAAGTGAGAGCCACAGCAGTTGATAGGGCCTTCTTTGCATCGCAGAAGGCTGCTTCTTGAAGGGGGACCCCACTTCAGGTCCTTTGGCCTGCCCTTGAGGGAGGCATAGAGGGGAGCAAGAGTGGCGGCAAGGGCTGGCAGAAAACGGTGATAATAGTTGATCATGCCCAAGAATTCCTACAGAGCTTTGACGGTCGAGGGCGCGGGGAAGTTCTGAACGGCTGCTACCTTCTCAGGGAGAGAATGGACTCCTTCAGGAGTGATGCGGTGCCCTAAGAACAACACTTCATTGGCACCAAAGGTACACTTGTCGTACAGGACTACAAGGCCGTTTTGTTGTAGGCAGTCGAGCACGATGCGCAGGTGAAGGAGGTGTTCCTCTTTTGAGGAAGAGAACACAAGTATGTCGTCCACATAACATACACAGAAAGGGAGGTCCCCTAAGATGCCATCCATGAGACGTTGAAACGTTGCCCCAGCATTACGAAGGCCAAAACAGGAGTAATTTAAGATGTATGTACCCAACAAACTGGTGATGGAAGTCTTGGGGATGTCATCTGGGTTCATAGGTACCTGATAATACCCCTTCAGGATGTCGAGCAGAGGTCATGTCGGCAATGTTTACGAGGTGGTAGTGATCTGGTTCTGTTTGCTTGTTCAGGCGCCTGTTATCCCTGCACGGACAGAAGGAGCCGTCTTTCTCCAGAACGATGTGTAAGGGTGACGACCATGGGCTGGAGGCCTTTTGGCAAGGGCCCATTTCCTCCATTTCGGCGAATGTCTGTTTAGTGGCTGCAAATCGTTCCGGTGCCATACGTCTGAATTTTGCGAAGACTGAGGGTCCCGTCATCTTGATATGGTGATAAATACCGTGCTTGGCAGGAACCGTGGGCGTTTGGTGAAGTTCTGGACGGAAAACTTCCGGGTACGACGTGAGTAGGTAGGGGTAGGCATCCGTGGGTGCGCTAATGTGGAGAGCGAGGTTAGAGGGGGCGGGTTGAAGAGGCGTCGACAAGTACGAGTCTGCGTTGATCAATCGTCGGTGGGCGACCTCGAACAGAAGGTGGAAATGAGAGAGGAAATCCGCACCGAGGACTGGCAATGTGACGTCAGCAACGAGAAACTTCCAATTGAATTTAACGTTTCCGAACGATAATGTGAGGTTCTCGTAACCATAGGTGGGTATCGCAGATCCGTTGGCAGCTACCAAGCGGACGTCGGCAGATCTAGAGAGACTACGTCGTGCCTTGAAGAGTTTCCTTGGCAAAAGAGAACGACAAGCACCCGTGTCTACCAAAACTCGCACGCCTGTTCCTGCATCATGTAGAAAGAAAAGATTACAAACATGGGGGGCCACCGCTACGAGCGATGGCCTACTTACACGTTTTTTGGCCACTGACAATCCTCGGCACATTTCTTCACGGTTGCCCCAAATCTGAAGTGGTAGTAGCAAAACTGCGGGGGCTAGGAGGTAGTAAGTGGCTGTTTGTTGGGGCACGAGTGATTGGTGGATGGTGGGCGGCTTTGTCGCTGCCTAGGCACGTCACGCGGTAGGCGTGTATGTCCTAGGGCATTCATGTCAGCTTCGGTTGACGTTGAATAGGCGTCCTCTTCGTCAGGGGTGGAGGCGTTAATGGAGGTCTGAAAGTTTCTGTTCATAAGGGCGTCGGCTTTGGTCATCAAGTCCTTTATGGGTAAACTATCGACATCGGGTATGACAGCGCGTATAGGTCCGGGTAAACGGCATATCCAAAGGGCACGAAGTATGTTCAGCTCAAGAGGAGAGCCGTCTGCAGCAGGTTGAAGGCGAGCGATACTGGTCATTTCCCTGAGAGCAAGCGAAGCCCTCTGGTCCCCCAACGGTTGTTGCGAGATCTGAAAAAGCTTTTCTATACGGGAGGCTGGCGATGGTGAGTACTGCTTCAGAACGTATGTTTTGAGGGCATCATACGCTATTGGGGTGTCTCTTTGTTCACAAAGCCAGTCGGATATTTCCGAGAAGGTGTCCTCGGGTATCGCTGCAAGAACATAATCTGCTTTGGTGGTTGAGCGAGTCATGCCCTTGATGTGAAACTGGACTTTTACGTGCTGAAACCAAGCAAACACCTCTCCGCTCGCGAACGATAAAAGTTTCAATGGAGCAGCCACAGCGCCAACTTCTGTAGAGTCCGCCATAATACCAACGATGGAGGGGCAAGAGGGGTGGGTGTGGAAGGCGGTGGGAGCGAGTCAACCTCCGGGGTCACCAATGTGACGTGGTGAGAGAAGCTTGTGAACTCAAAGTAAAGTTGAAAACAACTGAGTTAGTTTATTAAAGAACACTCTCCTTTATATACAAAATCTCAAAGCAACAAGAATTTTCATGTTCAAATATTGACACTATTACAGACGAGAATAGCAAACATGATTTTTCAGGATCTTTTTAGTGCGATTGGAGAGCGAAGATACAAGCATAATATATACAAAATAAATTATGTACGATCGTGTGACACACAATTGGTACAATATATATATATATATATATATATATATATATATATATATATATATATATATATATATATATATATATATATATATATATATATATATATATATATATATATATTTATTTATACATTTCTATATATATATATATATATATATATATATATATATATATATATATATATATATATATATATATATATATATATATATATATATATATATATATATATATATATATATATATATATATATATATATATATATATATATATATATATATATATATATATATATATATATATATATATATATATATATATATATATATATATAAATGTATAAATATATATATATATATACATATATATATATGTATATTTATATATATATATATATATATATATATATATATATATATATATATATATATATATATATATATATATATATATATATATATGTATATTTATATATATATATATATATATATATATATATATATATATATATATATATATATATATATATATATATATATATATATATATATATATATATATATATATATATATATATATATATATATATATATATATATATAAATATATATATATATATATATATATATATATATATATATATATATATATATATATATATATATATATATATATATATATATATATATATATATATATATATATATATATATACATATATATATATATATATATATATATATATATATATATATATATATATATATATATATATATATATATCAAATAAGCCATATATATTTTTCATACAGTACATTAATGTCTGGATTCTCTTAACAACCATGGGATCAGAGCCCCAGGCGAAATCACACAAAGACAAGAGCTTGCGACCGGCCGGGAATCGAACCCTGGTCCGGCAAGCTTGTATAGACAGTGACTAAACCACTTGGCCACGAAGAAAGATAAAAGTCATTGACAATTCTTCTGTTCTTATACCAGTCGAATTCAGGTGTTTTGTACTTAGAATTGAAATCAACCCATCTTCACCATCGTAGCTAATTGGTAGTTCGTTACTTGGCATTCGAGTAATGATAAATTTTTGCACATTTAGACATGTTTTTCATATTCAAATAAGCCATATATATTTTTGATATATTAATTTCTGGATTCTCCTAACGACCTTCAGATTAGAGCCCCAGGCGAAATCATACAAAGACAAGAGCTAGTGACCGGTCGGGAATCGAACCGTGATCCGGAAAGTTTGTATAGACAGTGATTAAACCACTTGGCCACGAAGAAAGATAAAAGTCGATGATAATTTTTCTGTTCTTATACATGTCGAATTCAGGTGTTTTATGCTTAGAATTGAAATTAACCCATTTTAACCATCGGAGCTAATTGGTAGTTTGTTACTTGGCATTCGATTAATGATAATTTTTTGCAAATTCAGACGTGTTTTTTCATATTCAAATAAGCTATATATATTTTAGATACATTAATATATGGATTCTCTTAACGACCTCGGGATCAGAGCCCCAGGCGAAATCACACAAAGACAGGAGCTTGTGACCGGCCGGGAAACGAACCCTGGTCCGGCAAGCTTGTATAGACAGTGACTAAACCACTTGGCCACGAAGAAAGATAGAGACCAGTGACAATTCTTGTGTACTTATACCTTTCGAATTCAGGTGTTTTGTACTTGGAATTAAAATCAACCCATCTTCACCATCGTATCTAATTAGTACTTTGTCACTTGTCATTCGATTAGGGATAGATTTTTGCACATTTGAACGTATTTTTCATATATATATATATATATATATATATATATATATATATATATATATATATATATATATATATATATATATATATATATATATATATATATATATATATATATATATATATATATATATATATATATATATATATATATATATACAGTGATACCTCTAGATACGAAAGTTTCTGCTTACGAAAGATTCAGGGTACGAAAAGCAATACGAAGATTTTTATGCACCAGTATGCGGAAAAACTTTCAGGATACGAAAAGCTTACGAGATCCCAACTCGTGGCTGAGAGTAATTTTAAAAAGCGCGTGCCGCCAGACTTTGAACTTGGGTAAACTCACTTACAGCCTCCCACTCACTCATTGTTTATCTCCCTACTCGGACGCTAGCTGACGCCATAAGATCCTGTTTTCCTATTGGTCGGCATCTATCCCACCTTGCTTACGCACGGGCGTTCATCTCTCTCTCTCTCTTTTCGTTCCGGCTGCGGTATCGTTAACATTGACTCCGTGTGCTTTCGCTCGTTTGACGTAGTGTCAAATACATTCATACGCCACGTGTTATCGTTATCAAACATTCTTCACTGTGCACTTCACTGTATTAGTGTTTACTAAATAGGATATAACGTACGTAGTGTATTATTGAGCTTAATACTGTAGCCATGGGTCCCAAGAATGTTGCCTAAGGAAAGAAGAAGAATACGATGCTCTCGATGGAGAGGAAACTCAAAATTGTGAAAAAGTATGAGTCTGGCATGCGTTTAAGTGTGATCGCCAAGGAGTATGGCCGGAATCCGTCTACGATAGGCACCATCCAGAAGCAGAAGGCGGCATCAAAGCAGCGACACCTTCTAAGGGCTTCACTATTTTCTCCAACAAGAGAATCCACGTGCATGATAAGATGGAGAGGCCGCTTCTTGTGTGGATCAAAGACAAAGAGATCTCATGGGACACCATCACTGAGACTATAATTTGCCAGATTGCCTCCGCCATTTTTATTGATCTTGTGCATTCTCAGGCCGAAGAAGGGGCAGGAGAAGGAACATCCCAGCAGGAACCCCCAGAGTTCAAGGCTTCTCGGTGGTGGTTCAAGAAATTCAAGAGAAGGACTGGTATTCATTCAGTGGTACGACATGGAGAGGCAGCCAGCTCGGACGCAAAGGCCGCCGATGCCTTTGTTAAAACGTTTGTAGAGTTGACTCTGCAGGAAGGCTACAGTTCGCAGTAAGTTTTCAATTATGACAAAACTGAGCTTTTCTGGAAGAAAATGCCTCGTCGGACGTTCATCACGGCGGAGGAGAAGAGGCTACCCGGACATAAGCCTTTGAAGGACAGGCTTACCCTTGCTTTTTGCGCAAACGCAAGTGGGGACTGCAAGATAAAGCCCCTGCTGGTGTACCATTCTGAAAATCCCCGAGCCTTCAAAGCCCACAAAGTCATCAAGGAGAACCTTCCTGTGATGTGGAGGGCGAATGCTTAAGTTTGGGTAACGAAGCAACTTTCATTGATTGGGTGAATATCTGCTTCGATCTGACTGTCCGAAAATATTTGGAAGAAAAGCTCCTCCCTATGAAATGTCTGCTGGTGCTTTAAAATGCTCACGCTCACCCTCCTGGCCTCGAGGAAAATCTTTTGGCCGAGTATTCCTTCATAAAGGTCCTGTATTTATCGCCTAACACCACCCCTCTTCTCCAGCCCATGGACCAGCAAGTTATTTCTAATTTAAAAAAATTGTACACGAAGCATCTCTTTCAGAGATGTTTCCAAGTCACAGTAAGTACAAACCTCACTCTGCATGAATTCGGCAAAGATCCTTTTAATATCATGATATGCCTCAAACTCATCGATCTCGCTTGGCAGGAAGTTTCGAGGCGTACCCTGAACTCATCTTGGAGGAAGCTGTGGCCTGATGTTGTCTCTGCACGAGACTTCGACGAGTTCGGGAAGCCTGGGGGCAAAGCCGAGATCGTTGACGATCCTGAACCCATTCAGCAGTCTGAGGTGGCTGACATCGTACATCTTGGTACGT
>NC_090733.1:39761173-39763673 GCF_036898095.1 Palaemon carinicauda
TTAGTTTTAGAATAGTTCAAGTAAGTAATTTCCAAGTTTGGTTTTGAGTGAAACGTAAAGAGATCTGTATATATTCATCGTTCATACATATTACCGTTTAGGGTAGGAATTACATATTTTTCTCAGAGCTCGGGGGCATTGTTGGGTGTATGAGACTTATGTAAAATAAAAGTGGTGAGTTTTGGGTGTTTATATATATATGTATATATATATATATATATATATATATATATATATATATATATATATATATATATATATATATATATATATATATGTATATATATATATATATATATATATATATATATATATATATATATATATATGTATATATATATTCACAACCAAACACATACATATATGTATATATATATATATATATATATATATATATATATATATATATATATATATATATATATATATCATATTCACACACACCACACATATATATATATATATATATATATATATATATATATATACTATATATACATACATACATTTATATGTATATACTGTATATGCATATATATATATATATATATATATATATATATATATATATTATTATTATTATTATTATTATTATCACTATACAAGCTCCAACCCTAGTTGGAAAAGCAAGATGCTATAAGCCCAGGGGCTCCAACCCTAGTTGGAAAAGCAAGATGCTATAAGCCCAGGGGCTGCAACAGGGAAAAAATAGCCCAGTGAGGAAAGGAAATAAGGAAACAAACGAAGAGAACAAATTAACAATAAATCATTCTAAAATAAGTAACAACGTCAAAACAGACATGTCATATATAAACTATTAACAACATCAAAAACAATTATGTCATAAATAAACTATAAAAAGACTCATGTCCGCCTGGTCAACAAAAAATCATTTGCTCCAACTTTGAACTTTTGAAGTTCTACTGATTCAACCACCCCGATTAGGAAAATCATTCCACAACTTGGTAACAGCTGGAATAAAACTTCTAGAGTACTGCGTAGTATTGAGCCTCGTGATGGAGAAGGCCTGGCTATTAGAATTAACTGCCTGCTTAATATTACGAACAGGATAGAATTGTCCAGGGAGATCTGAATGTAAAGGATGGTCAGAGTTATGAAAAATCTTATGCAACATGCATAATGAACTAATTGAACGACGGTGCCAGAGATTAATATCTAGATCAGGAATAAGAAATTTAATAGACCGTAAGTTTCTGTCCAACAAATTAAGATGAGAATCAGCAGCTGAAGACCAGACAGGAGAACAATACTCAAAACAAGGTAGAATGAAAGAATTAAAACACTTCTTCAGAATAGACTGATCACCGAAAATCTTGAAAGACTTTCTCGATAAGCCTATTTTTTGTGCAATTGAAGAAGACCACAGACCTTATATGTTTCTCAAAAGTAAATTTAGTGTCGAGAATCACACCTAAAATTTTGAAAGAGTCATACATATTTAAAGAAACATCATCAATACTGAGATCCGGATGTTGAGGAGCCACCGTCCTTGACCTACTTACAATCATACTTTGAGTTTTGTTAGGATTCAACTTCATACCCCATAATTTGCACCATGCACTAATTCTAGATAAATCTCTATTAAGGGATTCACCAACCCTAGATCTACATTCAGGGGATGGAATTAATGCAAAGAGAGTAGCATCATCTGCATATGCAACAAGCTTATTTTCTAGGCCAAACCACATGTCATGTGTATATAGTATGAAAAGTAATGGGCCAAGAACACTACCCTGTGGAACACCGGATATCACATTCCTATAATCACTATGATGCCCATCACCAACAACTCTTTGAGATCTATTACTTAAAAAATCAATAATAATGCTAAGAAAGTGACCACCCACTCCCAACTGTTTCAGTTTGAAAAAAAGGGCCTCATGATTAACACAGTTAAAGGCAGCACTAAAATCAAGGCCAATCATACGAACTTTCCGACCACAATCAAGGGATTTCTGTACAGCATTGGAGATTGTGAGAAGGGCATCACATGCTCCAAGGCCTTTACGAAAACCAAATTGCAAACTAGGGAGTAGATGATTACCTTCAGTAAACCTATTAAGACGTTTTGCCAGAAAACGTTCAAAAACTTTAGATAATATGGGAGTTATGGTAATTGGGCGGTAATCAGTGGGATTTGAGCTACCACAAACACATTTGCATAGAGGAGTAACATTACCAATTCTCCACCTAGTGCTAAAGGCTCATCTTCTTGCTAACTTGCGCAAAATAACAGATAACTTTGGAGCTAAGAAATCTGCTGTCTTTATAAAAAACAAAGGAAAAATACCATTTGGGTCTACACCTCCATAAGCATCATATAATTTAATTGTGACTAATTCAAGCACAAAAGATCATGTAAAATCCCCATTCCAGTCTGCTTGGGATTTCATATGAATTTTACAAAGACAGGCTGCTCAATCTTCACTAATAATGAAATCAAGGCATGATTAGATGTCCCGACTGGAGAACCAACCTT
>NC_090733.1:39777656-39785156 GCF_036898095.1 Palaemon carinicauda
CCTATGAGAATCCTTTGGTAATCCTCCACTATGTAATGACTTCATTTGCCTATTAGATTTAATATATTTTCCCTGACGAATTCGATCGTACTAGCTCTATAAGAGATGAGTTTGACTCATTGGACTAGTCAATCCCGTCCATCTAATAATAATAATAATCCATTAGTTGGTCCCTCACGCCTCAAATATTCCAATGAGGGAGTCCTGACCTATGAGACAAGTCTCGCTTAGTGCAACAATATTTATGTTATATTCACGAAGATTGCTGGCAACTATTGCTGTTCTTTAGGTAGTTTTGTAGCTTTGATTTAAGTTTCATTTTGAATCGTCTTCATACTCCAAGTTCTTATGCATTTTATTATTATTATTATTATTATTATTATTATTATTATTATTATTATTATTATTATTAATTGCTAAGCTAAAACCCTAGTTGGAAAAACAGGATGCTATAAGGCCAGGGGCCCCAACAGGAAAGTAGCCCAATGGGGAAAGGAAACAAGAATAAATATAACATTTTTAGAACAGTAACAACGTTAAGATAAATATTTTCTATATAAACTATACAAGTTTTAACAAAAAAGAGGAAGAGAAATTAGATAGAATAATGTGTCTGAGTGTACTCTCAAGCAGGAGAACTCTAACCCAAGATAATGGAAGACCATGGTACAGAGGCTATGGCACTACCTGAAATTAAAGAACAATGGTTTGATTTTAGAGTGTCCTTCCCTTAGAAGAGCTGCTTACCATAGCTAAAAAGTCTCTTCTACCCTTACCAAGAGGAAAGTAGCCACTGAACAATTACAGTGCAGTAGTTAACCCCTTAGGTGAAGAAGAAGTGTTTGGTAATCTCAGTGTTGTCAAGTGTATGAGGACATACGAGAACCTGTAAAGAATAGGCAAGACTATTCGGTGTATGTTTAGGCAAAGAGAAAGAACCGTAGCTAGAGAAAAGGATCCAATGTAGTACTGTCTGGCCAGTCAAAGGACGCCATAACTATCTAGCGGTAGTATCTTAACGAGTGGCTAGTGCTCTGGCTAACATATGTTAGGGTTATGGTTATCATTTGTGACTTTAAAGGATCTGTTATTGTTCATGTTTAGACATCTTTAATAAGTGTGAAGTAGACATTATTTGGGTCATTTATTTCAAAGATCTAATTTTTCAGAGGTGAGTGTAGATGCAAGCCATCAGGTTGTAAATGAGACTCTAGTGAATGCAACTAACTTTATTTCAATGGACAGCAAGAATTTATAACACCAGTTTCAGTAAAGGAATGTCACAAAAACTCAAACATATCGATACAAGCAGATACAAGCATGAACAGGCTATCAGTACAAGGAGCAAGTAACAACAATAATATAAAACAAAACAGAAATACGTTACAGTGTACGAGTGTGTGTGATACACGTGTTGTGGTACACAGTTTCTTCCTATATAAGAGACATACATGTGAAATAGGGCGCCCTGCTCTTGAGTGGTAAACTGTAGGTGGATCAGCTGGCAGCATGTATACAAGTTTTAAGTAATCAACGGAAATCAAATTTTCTTTGCCATGAATGTTGAGTAGAAATGCTTTCGGGAGACGACGGATCAAAAGGAAATGGCCAGTGCAAGGGGGCATTAACAGTGACTAGACAGTGTTGTTATACAGGAAAAAGTGAGGTGCCGAGTGTAGATATCTCTGTATGTGTTGCTAACCTAGGGGCTTGTAAGTCTGACATAATAGAGTAAATTTTCCCACAACGTGACATAAATGCTGGAGATTGTTGGAGGAGGTTGCGGACGGAGAAAAATAACTGGGAAGGATGACTAACAGGTCGCCATATGTATTTTAGTGGGCAAGAAATCCAGCAGTGGTCCTTAGTTTCAGAAGGACCAAGGAAAGCTGGGTAAACCAGTTGGAGTCCTAGCAGGTGGACAATAAAGCTGCTTTGAGAGTAGAGTGAAAATGCTCAACCATACCATTAGGAGCAGGGTTGTATGCGGTGTCTGATGGAGGGTGATACACAGGAGATTTGCTAATGATTTCCACATTTTAGAGGTTAAAGTGGTACCCCTAATGGACGTAAAATGCTCAGGAATACCAAATCTCGCTATCCATCTTGAGAGTAAGGAAGAAATATACAGGAGGCAGACACTGTAGTTTCCATGGGAATGGCTTGAGGCCAACGAGTGGAATGGTCGATGATAGTAAACAGGTAACAATGTCTAGGGGATGTGGGTAGGGGATCTACAACATTGACGTGAATGTAGGTAAAGCACTGTTAAGGTTGAGAAAAGGTGCCCACTCCTAAATCCGTGTGTCGATGTACTTTTGAGGTTTCGCATGAAGTAGAGACTTAAACCCAATCCTAAGCATTCTTAGTAATGCCATGGAAAATGAATTTTGTCTTCAGTAGTTGTGCAGTAGAACGGCGTGAGGGATTTGAGAGGCCACGAATGAAATCAAACACATTTTGACGAATGGGAGAAGGTATCCATGGTCTAAATCTACCAGTACTCACGTCAGAGGGGAGTGTGGCGTTGGGTGTTGGATGTCCTACATGCTTGGTATTATTATTATTATTATTATTATTATTATTATTATTATTATTATTATTATTATTATTATTAATACTATCCAAGCTACAACCCTAGTTGGAAAAGCAAGATGCTATAAGGCCCAAGGCTCCAATAGGGAAAAATAGCCCAGTGAGAAAAGAAAATAAGGAAATTAATAAATGATAAGAACAAAATAACAATAAATCATTTTAAAAACAGTAACAACGTCAAAACAAATATGTCATATAAAAACTATAAAAAGACTTATGTCAGCCTGTTCAATATAAAAATATTTGCTGCAACTTTGAAATTTGAAGTTATACTGACACAACTACCTGATTAGGAACATCATTCCACAACTTGGTCATAGCTGGAATAAAACTTCTAGAATACTGTGTAGTATTTAGCCTTATGGTGGAGAAGGCCTGGCTATTAGAATTAACTGCCTGCTTCGTAAAATGAACAGGATGGAATTGTCCAGGAAGATCTGAATATAAAGGATGGTCAGAGTTAAGAAAAATCTTATACATGTATAATGAACTAATTGAACGACGGTGCCAAAGATTAATATCTAGACCAGGAATAGGAAATTTAGTAGACCATAAGTTTCTGTCCAACAAATTAAGATGAGAATCAGCAGCTGAAGACCAGACAGGAGAACAATACTCGAAACAAGGTAGAATGAAAGAATTAAAACACTTCTTCAGAATAGATTGATCACTGAAAATCTTGAAAGACTTTCTCAATAAGCCAATTTTTTTGTGCAATGGAAGAAGACACAGACCTAATGTGTTTCTCAAAAGTAAATTTCCTGTTGAGAATCACAGCTAAAATTTTAAAAGAGTCATACAAAGTTAAAGAAACATTGTCAATACTCTGATCCTGATGTTGAGGAGCCACTGTCCTTGACATACTTACAATCATACTTTGAGTTTTGTTAGGATTCAACTTCATACCCCATAATTAGCACCATGCACTAATTTTATCTAGATCTCTATTAAGGGATTCAGCATCCCCAGATCTACATTCAAGGGATGGAATTGATGCAAAGAGAGCAGCCTCATCTGCATATGTAACAAGCTTGTTTTCTAGGCATGTCATGTGTATATAGTATGAAAAGTAATGGGCCAAGAACACCACCTTGTGGAACACCAGATATCACATTCCTATACTCACTATGGTGCCCATCAACAACAACTCTCTGAGATTTATTATATAAAAAAAATCCATAATAATGCTAAGAAATAACCCACCCACTCCCAACTCTTTGAGTTTGAAAACAAGCCTCGTGATTAACATGGTCAAATGCAGCACTAAAATCAAGACCATTCATACGAACTTCCTGACCACAATCAAGGGATTTTTGTACAACATTGGTACTCTAGATCTTCTCGTTGGTCTTCTGTCAAGGTATTTTAATCCAATCGCAGGGGAATGGCGGCCAGTTTCTTTCTTGAAAGGGCATCGGCAATGGGATTCATTCTCCCAGAGACTTGCTGAAGGGTACAATTGTATTTAACCACAGCGAAGAGATGTCGTCGTTGACAGACGGACCAGGTGTCGGACTGTTGAGTTAAGGAGTGCACCAGAGTCATATGTTCCGTGTGAATAACGATGGCTAAACCCTCTTAGAAGTGGCAAGAGGGATGGCCAGCTAAGTGCAGCGTCAGCAATTTGCGGTCGAAGGTAGAGTAGTCGGATTCCGCCTTGGACAGTTTTCTACTGGAGAAGGGCAATGGGAAAGGAGAGTCATTTACCACCTGCTCGAGGACTGCCTCAATAGTGATGTCACTGGCTTCGTTGGAGAGAAGGAATGTTGCATGTGGCACAGGAAAAGGGAGAGCACTAGCAGTTGATAGGGCACTGCATTGCAGAAGGCGACTTCTTGAAGGAGACCCCCCTTTAGTTGTGTTGGCATGTCTTTGAAAGAGGCGTAAAGGGGGTTAAGGGTAGAGGCAATGGCTGGCCAAAAATGTTGGTAATTGTTGATCATGGCCAACAATTCTTGCAGTGCTTTGATGGTCGAGGGTGTGTTGAAGCTCTGAACAGCTGCTACTCTCTCAGGGAGTAGATGGATTCCTCCAGGAGTGATGCAGTGCTCTAAGAACAATATTTCGTTGGCACCAAAGGTACACTTTCCATACCAATCTACAAGACTGTTCAGTTTTAGGCAGTCGAACACGATGCATAGATGACAAAGATGGTCATAACATGCCGCCCATAAGAAGTTGAAAAGTGGCCCAAGAATTATGAAGGCCAAAAGAGGAGTAATTGAAAGTTTATGTACCGAAAGGGGTGGTGATGGCAGTCTTGGGATGTCTTCTAGGTTCATGGTCACCTGATAATGCTCTTTTAGGAGGTTGAGCGTGGAGAAAATCTTTGCTTTGTGCAAGAAGGAGCTCATGTCGGGAGGGGGTAGTGATCCGGATCTGTCCGCATGTTTAGGCTCTTGTAATCCCCAACCGGACTCAGAGAGCCATCTTTCTTAAGGACAATGTGTAAGGGGGATGACCAAGGGATTGAAGCCTTTTGGCAAAAGATCATTTCTTCCATTTCAATGAATGTTTGTTTAGTGGCAGCCAAAGGATCCTGTGCCAGATGTCTGGATCTGGCAAACACTGGATGACCCATCATCTTGATATGGTAATAAATACCATGTTTCGTGGGAACCGTGGGCGTTTCACAAAGTTCTGAATGTAAGATCTTTTGGTACGATGTGAGGAAATGAGCATAGGCAACCATGGGTGCACTGGTGTGGAGAGTGAAGCTGGAGGGGGCCGGATGGAGAGGTGTTGAAGAGTACAAATCTGCATTGCCTAACCATTGGTGAGCTACATTGACCAGGAGGTGGAAGTGTGAAAGGAAATCTGCTCTGAGGACGGGCAACGTGAGGTCAGCAACAGGAAACTTCTAAATATGTTTGGCTCTTTCAAATGATAATTTGAGGGTTTCATAATCATGAGTGGGTATCGCATATCAGTTGGTAGCTACCAGGTGGATGTCAAAAGATTTAGACAGACTATGTCATGTCTTGAAGAGTGGTTTTGACAGAAGAGAACGGCAAGCAGCTGTGTCTACCAAAAATCGCACACCCGTACCTGCATTATGCAAAAAAAGAATATTAGTGACAGGGGAGGCCACCGCCATAAGCAATGGCCTACTTACAAATGTTCACATATTTCTTTGCAACAGCCCCGATTTTGGAGTGATAGTTGCATAGCTGCTGCTGGTGGGCGTCATTAGTGGCTGGAGAGGTCTGTGGTTGAAGTGTAAGTGAGGGAATGTATATGCTTCTCCGGCATGTCACTGGGTGAGCATCTCTGTCCTACCACATACACGTCAGCTTCGGTCGATGTTGATGGAGATCTGGAAGGTGGTGAAGTAGCTGTTCATAGGGATGTCGACGTTGGTCATCAGGCCCTTCATGGCCAAAATATCAACATCAGGGATGCCCTACTCAAAGGGCCTGAAGTAGATTCAGGTCAAGAAGAGAGTCGTCAGTGGCTGGTTGCTGCCAAGTAATACTGATAATTTCCCTGAGGTGAAAGTGAAGCCTTTTGGTCCCCCAACAGTTGTCGACAGAGTAAGAAAAGTTTTGCTCTGTGGGTGGACGGTGATAGCGATTACTGCTCCATTAGGTATGATTTGAGGTATTCAGTGTTTCTGGGGATGGCCACGAAAACGTATTCTGCTTCGGTGCTTGACCGGGGCATGCCCTTTTGTGAAAGTAGAATTCCGCATGGCAGAACCAGCCGAACACTTCTCCGCTGCTGAATGACGGTAGTTTCAGGAGCGTGGCGTTAATAACAGAGTCATTGTCTGAGAGTAGCATGATCAAACAGTAAAGCACAGTAGTGAGGGGGAAATCGGGGCGGAGCTGAACTCTCTAGTGAGACGTTAGGTTGTAACTGAGATACTCTCAGGAATTCAGCTAAATTTATAACAACAGTTTCAGTGAAAGATGGTCAAATAGATTTGAACAGACGATACAAGCAGATACAGGCATAAACAGGCTATTTTTATGAAGGGAAAGCGATAACAGCATCATACAAGAAAAAACAAATACTGTTACAGAGTTTGAGCGTGTGTGATACACGTGCGGTATATGAGCTACAGAAGCTGACTCCAATAAAAATAAGGGTTCATTCATTCATATAAGATTACCCCACCGTATGTGGAATCAGAGCTTTTAAGAGCACCCCAGGCACGCATGCAGCTGGAGAGTTAGAATATTACTCCAGCCCATTCGCCATCGACTAACTCCAAAATGCAATGCCGTTTGTTCTGGAAACCAACTAACAACTGCTAATTCATACATACTCCCAATATTCTACTACGCTGCCAAATGATCTAAAAGAATGATTATAATGAAGTGATAAGGATGGAGAAATTATATTTTTGCGCTAGTTAAGGACTGAAGTAAGATGAAGGCTTAAACATGGGCCTCAACTCAAAAACTTGACCAGCGAAACCATAATGACCTAGAATGCTCAGCGCCTATCCCAAGTACCAGATTTATCATTAAAGGAGCATCTATATAATTTATCTCAAGAGACTATGTTACCTAGAAAGCAGTGGGACCACTCATGAGATTTGCTCACCAGTCGAGTTGCTGCCTTTGGATGAGAAGCCAGTAGAAAACGGTATTCTTGGAACATCTGATAATGCTGTGATTGCACTGATAGCAAAGCTACTATGCCTACTGACACCCTCAAAAATCTATTTTCAGGAAGGCAATAACTTATTACATACACTATTACCTATTGTACATACAACAACAAATGAAGCCGTTTCTAGTCCTCTGCAGGACAAAGAACACATACATGTCAATTCCTGTTTGTGCGTTTTCCAGTTTTCATCTCCACGCTGGCCTGTATGGATTGGTGATGGTGGTGAGGTTTTCATCTGATCGCTCAAAGCAAACCACCCTAATATCAGTAGCACTGACTAGTACA
>NC_090733.1:39790156-39797656 GCF_036898095.1 Palaemon carinicauda
AACTTCACCTAACTTTATTCTGGTTGGGAGGAGGCTAGCAAGTATTGCCAGTCTTCCTCCCTAATACCCACTCTTGGTTAGGATGAGCTTCTCTAGGGCTTGGTGTGTCTCCTACTAGAACAAAGTCTATAGGACCCTTATCCCTTCCCCACCTCTCTTTCTTTTATTTTCTTTTGGCCGCAGTCCTACTTCTGTACCTAGTATAGGTTAGGATGGAGGACCGGCTCAGCTCTCTGACAGCTGGCATTACGTGTCGGCCGGCAGAGACCCTTTTGGTCTCTGCAGAGTGAACCCCAGACCTCCCTTGGTCTCCCTTCCATGTCTGCCGGTAGAGCCCGGATGGCTATGGATTCTTTGGAAGCCTGAATGCTACATTCTCCCCTTCCATAAGTTCACTCTTTCTGGATGGAAGGTCGTACGGCAATGCCACCTTATAACCTTAAATCCATACTGTTTCTCTGTCTATTGTGCTGCACCCCTAACCCGACTGACGGCTTAACAGCCGACAGCCGGGCAGGTGGAGGTTCTCTGGTTCTTGGCTACTGTCGGCGGGCATGGGTTTTATTACCTTTTCCGGCCGGCAGTGGAAACACAGCCCGAATCTGCTGGCCATTACGATTATCAGCCGGCAGCCGGGTATTAGTGTTTTCAGCCGTTGGCTGGCAATGATTGCCGGCCGGCACTCAGTCGCGCATCAGGGGGCACCCGCCTATTAATTAAAGATAGTATATCTTTCAACTATACAGGGGTAGTTGCAGGCCAGCACGTGCAGGCGCACGCCGGCACTACAGCATGCGATGTACAGTAGTTGCTGTATTCGTAGTGTAGTACACACTGCATTAGCAGAAACTGATGTACAGTGCTTGTGATAACACTAAAAGTTCTTCATCATACTTAATGTTATCTTTTACAGCCTTTTGTTGAGACCGTACAATACACAGAAAGTAAGTTCTTTCTGTATTCTTTCTATCCCGTATATCAAAACTTTATCTCAAGGTGTGAACTACACCTTAAATTTCCGTTTAGGAAATTAAATAAGGTATTCTAGAATAGAATTGACCTTAGTTTTAATATCTCGGGGGGTTTCGGCAATTGACTGGACAGGAAATACAAGTATGTGTCTTTCCTTCTTTCTTTTATAGTTTTTCTATATAAGCTAAATGTCTCAATATAAGTGAAAGCCTTCACTTGATACTCATGGATTTTTCTTCTCTTTACAGGAGGACCATCCGAAGTGCGGGAGTGTGCTCTGTAATGTCCGCAGTAAGAACTCCTGTAGACATCAATATTGCAGAAGGCACGCAGCATGCGCAGCCTCCAGAGGTGATCTCCGCTATTGGGACCCTCAGGTTTGTACAGTTTGCTCTAACCTGATTACCGAGGCTTTTGACGACCCTAAGTCAACGGAGTCAAGGGATGCTGCCAGGGAAACATTACGATCTTGAGTGAGGGGTTTTCAGAAAAACACCTCAGGTCCCTACCTTCCAAATGAGAAAATGAGGGACTACCTTTTCCCTAAAGCATCGGCTGATGCAATCATCCCCCAGCCTCAGGTGGAGATACCAATTGCCCAGAATCAGGTAGATTCTGAAGACTCAGCCGCCCTTCAAGACATCCAATTGGACGATAGGATGTCAGAGGTGTCGGATTCTACTGAGAAGGATCTTCTAGGAGAAGGTCAGGAGGAGGAGCTGTTCCAGGCTCCTCAAGTAAAAGAGGAAGAAATCGACGAAGTGTCGGTTATATTGGTTCCGGACCCAGAACCTATTCAGTCTACATCGTCTGCTATCCCAGATGAACTGGGAAGGAGTCTTTCTTCCATAGTTGAGATGATCCAACAAATTCAAAGGAAGAATGATGAGAAGGAAGCTGCAATGAAACTGGAGGTACGTAGATTTGCAGCATCACGTGGGCCCCAGAAGCGGCTCAGCGTGAAGGATCCTCCTTTGTGGTCGGATACTAATCCTTGGAGGTATGCCGAACACATGCCAATGACAACCGGGGAGATAGTGATCTCAGAAAAGTTGGGAGCAAATCCCCTGGAAGAAGTGGAGTTTTGGCCCAACAAAAATTCTTATCCGGACTGCTATGTCTGTCTTAGGAAGGAGCAAGCCTCAAAGGAGGAGACGGAGGCGAAGGAGGTCATAGTTTTTTACCATAGTAAAGCTCAGACGTTACTAGCAGGCTCAATGAAAGAGAGGGGCTTCACTAACTCAAAGGTGCTCGCCTTAAGTAAGAAGCTTCCCTCCTTTGTGGCCTCTCCTACCAGAGCCTTTCCCTTCTTGGAAAAGGGATATAAGGCAGCCTTAAAGGTGGTGGAGGCAGGGAAACTATGCCCCTCCTTGGGGAAGTGCAAGCCGTTATCTCTGACCTTGCCCTTGGACCAAGAAGACTGGAAGGACGTACACCTTACCTTCTCAGTCGGGAAGCTGGAAGCTGATATTGCTGAACGCCAGTTCAGTGAGGCACTTCCAAAACTGTCGGAGGTTCTCTTGTGTAGAGAGCAAGAGACAAAGGAAAGACTTGAGGCATCGATGTCGTTGCAAACGACACTAGAAACGATAGCAAGTGACCCCAAGATCCAGGACATGTTCATGGTTGTGGCCAAAACCCATCTGGCCACAGTTACGAAGGATCTCTATAGCTTTATCAAAGCTAGGAGAGCCTGTACAGTGTTCGTGTTCACCTCGGCTGCGGTGAGGCACGACCCGAAGAAACTGATCTCCTTTCGTATTTGGGGTAAAGACCTCTTTCCCAATGAAGTGGTTAAAGAGGTAGTAGACAAGGCCGCCACAGAAAATAGGAACCTTCTCAAAAAGTGGGGCTTAAATCTTAAGAGAAAGTCTTCTCCAGATGAGGGTGTCCGACCCAAGTGGAAGACAAAAAGGCCTAGGCCTTCCTCTTGGCCGGCTAAACCCTACCGACAGCAACAACAACAACTTCCTGTGACCGCTGTGCCTCAGATAGTGGCACAACCTCCAACCGCGTACCAGCTTGTACCTCAACAAGTGGCGAAACAGTCGCCATATCTTAACCCAGCCTTTGAAAGGCAGACTTCTTCCTTTTGTTCGAGAGCTAGAGGAACGGCCAGAGGTTCTTCTAGACGCCCTTCAAGAGGAAGGGGATACAAGGGAGGATGCGGTCAAGGAGGCAAGGCCTCAGATCCACAACAGCAGAAGTAAGATACTTCCAGTAGGAGGGAGACTACAGCTAATTAGGGATAGCTGGACCTTCGATCCCTGGGCCCACAGCCTAATTAAAAATGGACTAGGTTCGAGCTGGACCAGTCCTCCACCTCAATTTCCTCAATTCTTCCAACATTCATCCCCCGTTCTGGAAGAATATGTCCGAGAACTCTTAGACAAAAGAGTAATCCGGAAGGTTAAGTCCATAAAATTCCAAGGAAGGCTGTTCTGTGTTCCAAAGAAGAACTCAGAAAAACTCAGAGCTATTTTAGACTTGTCGCCACTCAACAAGTTCACAGTGAACTACAAGTTCAGAATGCTCACGCTTCAGGACATTAGGACCCTACTGCCCAGAAGGGCATATACTGTCTCTATAGACTTGTCTGACGCTTATTGGCATGTTCCAATTAATCGTCACCTCTCCTCCTACCTAGGCTTCAAGTTACATGGAAAACCTTACGCCTTCAGAGCCATGCCTTTCGGGCTAAATATAGCCCCAAGGATTTTCACGAAGCTTGCGAACGCAGCCGTCCATCATTTACGCCTAAAGGGGGTCCAAGTAGTAGCCTACTTGGACGACTGGCTGGTGTGGGCAGCATCCAGGACAGAATGCATGCAAGCTTCTAAGATAGTGACCCAGTTCCTAGAACATCTGGGATTCAAGATCAACATCAAAAAGTCTCGTCTTTCTCCAGCTCAAAATTTCAGTGGTTGGGAATCCACTGGAATTTGGAGTCACATAGGTTTTCCATTCCTAGTAAGAAGAGGAAAGAAATAGCAGGATCTGTCGAGAGACTATTGAAATCCAAAAGGATATCAAAACGCGAACAGGAGAGAGTGCTGGGCTCTCTACAGTTTGCTTAGATAACAGATCCAGTGCTAAGAGCACAGCTTAAGGATGCAACAGGAGTCTGGAGAAAATACGCATCAAACGTGCGAAGAGATCCAAGTGACGTTAGCCATATTCCGTTTGGCGGAAAGGAAGAAATGGCACCTGTCAGCAGTTCACATTCAAGGGTTCCGCAATATGACAGCGGATACTCTATCTAGGTTTACACCTATAGAGTCAGAATGGTCCCTTGACGCAGGATTGTTCTCCTTCATCTCGAGTCAGGTCCCAGAGCTGCAGATAGGCCTCTTTGCGATGAAAGACAACTTCCTTTTGAAGGTCCTCGTTGAGCTGAGATACTTCAAAGGGAAAGCAGCAATAGTGGCCCACAAGTGGCCATATAGCGTGTGGTTCCCTCTGGCATTGGAACCACGACTAAAATTCGTACTGCTACCGAATCCATCCCTGTCTCAGCGAGTACAGAAGTCGACTGTCTTCGCTCCTTCACATAAAACATGGAACCTACATCTCATGATTTTCTCTCCTTAACAATGAGAAAAAGATTCGGTGTTTAAAAGTCAGTTTAGACTTTTGGAGGAAACCAGAAGACATTATGAGGCTTCAGGGAAGAGATAGCTATTCTTTGTCAAGGCGAAGAAACCGAAAGAAATCCTGACAGATTCCCATTTATCATTCTTCATTCACCTTCATGAGCAAGGTTTAGCAGCCAACACAATTCTGTTGTTCAAGCCTGCCTTGACAAGTCAGATACCTTATGCCTTACAGCTCGACCTTTCTTACGACGTTCTTAATGAACCAGCCCTCCAGCACTTCCAAAGACCCTTTGCATGGTCATTAGATATGATTCCTAATTGTGTATAAATAATGAACAATGAGGAATGTGCTTAGAGGGTTTTGAATTTAAGTCATATTTTTGTTTGTACTCGCTTTGGGGGCCGGAGTTATGAAATGGTGGCTCTCTCTAGAGAGGAAGGCCAAATACAGTTCTTGGAGGGAGAACTGAATCTATTTTCAGACCCAACGTTTCTTTCCAAGAACAAGCTACCCACCAACAGGTGGGGTCCCTAGAGAATCTGCCCTCTGAAGGAAGATGCATCTCTATGTCCAGTGGAGTGCCTAAAGGTCTATCTTCATAGAACTTCAGACTTTAGGGGAGGACAGCTGTTCAAAAGAGAAACCCTGGGTTCAAAGTTATATATAACTATGGCCGAAATTAACCCGTGTTATTCGCAGAACGGATCCAGACAGTACACCTGTTAGTCATGATCCGAGGAAAGTTGCCTCTTCCATAAAATTTCCTTTATTATATGGACTTTGAACATCATTGTTTGCACACTGGCTGGTAGTCATCCAAGGTGTTCTTTATATACTATGCGAAGTAGGTGGAGCAACTTATGAGATCTGTGGTAGCACCAGGTATAATTCTTTAACCTTCTGTTTTAAATCTGCAAGGAACAGTGTAATTAATTTGGGACGATTAATCAAGAGGGTGAGCGTGTAGTCACTGTATGTTACTACACGCTGAGCGATAGGCCACGAAAGTGTCCTTACGAACTGTTCCATTGACGTCGGTAATCTATAGCATATACGGACACTTGTGCCAAGCTTTTTTTATGCTAGTGTATGTAAACAGTATACACACTATATCATTATTGTTAATAATTCAATTGAAGTGGCAAATCTGTTTCCTAGTAGATGAAACAATATTTTCTGTTGACTGTTTTCCTTTATGCTTTTACGCATATCAACCACATTTTATAAATTTTATAAATGTTGATCTGAAATATACGTTTATTAAATTTTAATAAACTCATTTTATTAGAAATGTACTGAGCATTAAGATTAAAATATGGATATTTTTATCATGGTATGTCTTTCGAGACTGTTCCCTGATTCAAGCAAAAGTCCACTCACTCTAACCCTTCCTTGGAAGGGTCGACGTGGTACCGTAACGGGTTGGTGGCAAAGAGGCTAAATTTGTTTCTATGCGGATAGAACCATTATCCAATAGTTTATAAGAGTAGTCACTTTGGGGAAGGTGTCACAAATTCCTTCTGACATTGGTGACTCTTATACAAACTTTATTTCATATTGTATAGGGTGAGACCACTATACAAGCTTGTCATTTTGTCATCCATAAATATTTATGTACTCCTCGAGACTTTTTCCAGAGTCTAGTACGACTCTTCCCTGTAGGGGGCCGGAAGCACTAACATAGTTCATGCTTAGATGAAATGATGTATGACGGTAACATCATAGGTCTCTAGGTCTAGACGGACCAGGAAAATACTTTCTTGAGAGTACGGCACTGATTGAGAATCCACAGATACAGTAATGCTCTGGTAAACTTCCATCAGGACGACATGGCCTGATCCCAAAAGACGGATTTTGAGTGAAGCGAAAAATCTATTTTTGGGTGAGGAAGCCATGTCGCCCTTCCTTTTATTGTAAAAGGGCCTGTTGACCCCTCCCTATAGTACAGTATCGGTAACACCTCGTATATCGCTACAAGGAATAAAGAGGGCGCTACCGTCTTCATCAGATACACACTGGCAACGGAATAGGAGAGATGCCTTATGAGCAGCCCTCTTTTCATTCTCGTTTCAGATTCTTGTCACTATACCCCCTCGAAGCGTTAATACTGTTCGGGGCGAAGATAGCTATGTGACGTGTCAAGAATACGTCCACTGATATTATGCGATATCCCTGTGAGATTATTTAGGGATATTCGCTCCAGGAGTTAGAATTCTGGATACCTTAAGGTAAAATTCTCTGGGAATATCACCGTAGTCAAATATACCCTAGAAAGCTACCTAATAAGAACTTCCATCAGGACGACATGGCTACCTCACCCAAAACTAGATTTTTTGCGTCGCTCAAAATCCAATATATATATATATATATATATATATATATATATATTTACTTATAAGGACATCTGCATATCTGCTATGGACAGCGTCCAATAAGGCCTTTAAAGCTCCATAAATTTTCCTCGTTTTTTTTTCTTTCCTTTTTTTTAAGTATATCAGATTCCTGTATTTATGGAAGCCCTTATTACACAGTTTATTATTTAGGAAATACGTAAAAATGCTTATTTAGTGACCTTACATATTAACAAATTAAGATTACTGAAATTTGCTTTTAATATTGCATTTTTTTAATTCGAATGCCCTTATCTCTGATAACTCTTAATGTTTTAAACTTTCGGAAACTTTTTTTTTATATAGATAGTAGTATATTTATTAGGTAAAACCAGGGTTACCTTCATTCGAGCAATAATATCTATTGTATTTAAAAAAAAAAAAAAAAAAAACATAAAAATATGCATTGAAGATTGGGGTTTCTTTGCTCTTTTCACATTTGATATCCAATCACTTTTAATGGTTGCAAAAAAAAAAAAAAAAAAAAAAAAAACCTGGAATCTGCACGCCCTTGCAAATGCCTTTTTTTTCGAGGGTAAAT
>NC_090733.1:39805156-39850156 GCF_036898095.1 Palaemon carinicauda
GAATTCGACATGAATATGTACGGTGACTTGTCATAAAATTATATCTCTATTGATATCTCACTTGATGTAGTACTGGCAGTCATAGTTTCGGCTGAGAGGCAGGGTTCGAATCTCTGCCCAGCCAGAAGTTGTTATCATAAATGAATTTCAGTGGATATATATTCTCAAAGTAGAATTAGGTATTAAATGCCATATTGGTTGATATATATATAGTGATTGATATACCAAGTGTTAATGATGAATAGTCAACATAAATAACCAGGTGTTGCAAACTTACAATTTAGCTACCATGGTGGAGATGAGTTTATTTCAAAACTAAGAACAGATTCATAAATTCGACAGGAATATGCACAGTGACTTGTCATAAACTTACATCTCTTGATAGTTCAGTTGATAGAGTCCACGAAGGCATAGTTTCGGCTGAGCGGAATGTGTTCAAATCTCTGCCCAGCCACAAGGTATTATCATCAATGAATTCCAGTTGACATATATTCCCTGACTAGAATTCGGTATTAAATGCCCTTGTGGTTGATATTCACATTGATTGAAATCGCAAGTGTTTGTGATATATATATATATATATATATATATGTATATATATATATATATATATATATGGTTCTGGGTCACAATCGCAACCGTCATAATCCAGAAACGCACAAACCCGACCGCCAAAATTTCAAAACACCAGGTTACCGAAGTACCCAAAATTCTGAGAACCATAACCTTTACAATTTGTTTTCTTCCTATAGTCGATCTAAACATTAGGTCATTTTACCTGACAAAGTCTTGAAATAGAAGTTGGTTTATGATAGGACAATTCCTTAAGTTATTATCCTGGAAGTAGTATCCTTTTTGGCTATTCTTATTCCAGGTGGTCAATGGAAACTAATTGAAACCTTGAGAGATTTGATCCCTGGTCGTTCAGAGCCATGCAGGGTGTGTTTAACTTGAGCATATAATGCATAACCTATACCAAATACCAAATACGTATCAATTGAGAGAGAGAGAGAGAGAGAGAGAGAGAGAGAGAGAGAGAGAGCTCGCGTTTATTATAAAGGAAGAGTACTAGATTTACCACTCAAAATTTATTGCAAATGATTCCAGTATACCGAGAACTAAAGCTATGTAGATAAGAAGCAACTAAAAAAATCTTAAGGTTAAGACTTATAAATCAAACCTTTTCAGATAATCCGTAACCATAAAGCTAGTCAGCTTTTTTTGTCGTCTCTTTGTTTAGCGGTCGTTAAGGTACGAAATCAGATGTCTGATATATATATATATATATATATATATATTTTTTTTTTTTTTTCTTTTTCCTTTTTTTTTCCCGTCCGTACGAAACATTGAGACGAGAACGCCTCTCAACTGACACTTTGGGGTGAGTCAAATATGAAAGTGATGTAGCTGAAGCTCCATCTACGGTCAGAATAGAGTATACTTTTTTCAGCAAGCACAACGAACACTCAAACTAGCCCCTGGGATTGAAAGAGGATCTACAGCGTTTCAAGTATTTTTCACGGAAAAGGCGAAGGGATACCCTTAAGTTGGTGTTTCTTAAATAACTATCCCTGCAACTAATTTTTGTATGTATGTGTGTTTGTGTGTGTGTATGTGTGTGTATGAGAGAGAGAGAGAGAGAGAGAGAGAGAGAGAGAGCCTTACCTTACTGCCTTATTGCCTTATTCTGTTTGGGTTCCCCCAAGTCCCTCAGTGTGAGGCACCTCGTATATCCACCAGAGAGTTGCTAATGCATCTTCCGGTGTATTTTGCATCTTCCAGTCTTGGATGGTCTAGGATGCATCTTAGGTATTTATCGAGCTTATTCCTAAATATATCTACGGTCACTCCTGATATGTTTCTTAGATGAGCTGGCAGCGCATTAAATAGTCGCTGCATTATCGATGCTGGTGCGTAGTGGATTAATGTCCTGTGCACCTTCTATAGTATAGTTTTGGTATAGTTTTTGGCAATATTAATCTACCTTGGCTTGCTCTTTCTGATATTTTTAGCTCCATGATGCTTTCAGTAATTCCTTCTATTTGCTTTCATGCTTGTATTATCATGTAGCGTTCTCTTCTCATTTCTAGACTGTATAGTTTTAAAAATTGCAGTCTTTCCCAGTAGTCGAGGTCCTTAACTTCTTCTATTCTAGCAGTATAGGACCTTTGTACACTCTCTATTTGTGCAATATCCTTTTGGTAGTGTGGGTACCATATCACATTGCAGTACTCGAGTGTATTACGTATATAAGTTTTGTAAAGCATAATCATGTGTTCAACTTTTCTTGTTTTAAAGTGTCTGAATAACATTCCCATTTTTGCTTTACAATTAGCCAACAGTGTTGCTTTTTGGTCGTTGCATAACATATTTCTATTTAACATTACACCAAGGTCTTTAATTGTTTCCTTGTTTGTGATAATCTCGTTATTGGGTCCCTTGTATGCAAATACCATTCGTTCTCTGTTTCCATAATTTATTGATTCAAATTTATCGGAGTTAAATACCATCCTATTTATCTCCGCATATTGATATATTTTGTTTAGATCTCTTTGTAGTGACTTCCTATCTACATCACAAGTAATTTCTCTACTTATTATTGTGTCATAAGCGAAACTTCTCACTACAGAGTTTTTAACATCACAGTCTATGTCTGAGATCATAATAACAAATAGCAGTGCAGCTAATACCCTACCTTGTGGCACGCCAGATATTACCTGATCTTCATCTGATTTCTCGTCATTTCCAACCACTATCTGTTTTTTGTTTTGCAGGAATTCTTTTACAAATTTTCCTATCTTTCCCACAATATTTTGATTTCTCATTTTTTTCTCTAATATATTATGGTCTACCTTGTCAAGGGGTTTTGCAAAATCTAGATAGATCACATCTCTGTCTTTTTCATTAACCATATTTTTGTATAAGTTTTCATAGTGTGTTATCAGTTAAACTGGGTTTGTGTACTTTTTCCGGGCACAAAACCGTGTTGACCTATATTAAACAAATTATTTTTAACCTAATGATTCATTATTTTCTTTTTTATTACCGTTTCATAGACTTTCAAGATATATGATGTTAGACTAACAGGTCTATAATTGCTTGCGTCTAGTCTTGATCTACTTTTGAAAATAGGGGTTATATAAGGTAATTTATGTTTAACATATATCTCGCTCATATATACACTTTGTCTTAGCATTATTGCAACGGCTTCGCGGTAGTATGTGCAGTTTTTTTAACAAAATCTCAGTAACTTCATCTGGTCCGGTTGCCAATCCATTTTTAGTTTCGCTTATAGCCTTGACAATATCTTCTTCATTAATATTTTTATCAGTTAGATATTCAACATTTTCTTCTCTCATTTCTGTTTCATTATTCTCATTTGCAATTCTTGGCGTGAACTCACTCTTATATTTTTTTGCTAATATGTTACATATTTACTTTTTTTTATTCGTTAACCGTCCTTCAATTCTTAGAGGGCCTATTTCTAATCTCCCTATATTCATCTTTTTTGCATAGGAATAAAGTACTTTTTTATATATATATTTTGAAGTGTCCTTTCTTCTAAGTCCCTTTTTTCCTTTTCTTTTGATTGTATAATCTTTTGTTTTGCATTTTTTAATTTACTTTTTAATTCCATTATTTATTTTCCATACATTTTTTTCTTTTGCAAGATTTTTCTTCCACTTTCTAATTTTCTGAAATAAAATCCTTCTGTCTCTTGGTATGCATGTATTGTTTATTTTTCTTTTTCGGTACATATTTTTCAACAATTATCTCCAGTATTTTGTGCAGTATGTCCGTATTTACCTGTTTATTATCACTTAGGAATACATTTTTTCCATTCTTTGTTCAGTTCATCATTTATTTCTGACCATTTGATATTCTTACTATAAAGATTATATTTTCCATATCCTTCCCAACGATTTGTGCTTTGATTATCTCAGCAATCGCTTGCTTTGGAATGGACTATAGATTCTATGACATTGTGGTCTGAAATTCCCATGTAATACACTTTTATTTCTTTAACATAATTCACCTCATTCACAAATACTAAATCTAGGACATTGTCCTTTCTTGTTGGAATGTGGTTGTGTTGCATATTATGTTCTAATAGCATATCTTGAAGCTTTTCAAATTGCGTCTCATCTTCTGCACTATTATTACTCTCTTTTTTATACACATATATACAACCACTTTCTTCTATCCGTTCTTTCCAAGGGATCTCTAAACTACAATATTCCCTAGTTTTTCAAATTCAAATTCTACCGCAATCAATTCATATTCAGTGTTGCTGTATTTTTTACAGACTTTTCCTTGATTTATGTCTCCTTTATATATTGCGGTTCCCCATTGATTCCTATTTGTTCTGTCTGATCTAAATGTTTTAAAACCTTTTATCTTGTCATCACTGCCAGTCTCTTGGGAATACCATGTTTCACTTATATTCAATATATCTATTTTTTCAATTTGGGTTAGTTCTTCTAAGAACTCTATTTTCCTTTTAGAGTTACTCGTGACTAAACCCTGTGCAATCATGCCTATTATGGTTAGTGTTTCATCCCCATTATTTAATATTGGTAATATGGATTTTCCCATGCTTCCTTCATATTCTGATATGATGTTCTTTTCTTCATTTCCAGGAATTCTGTCATTAAAAAATCCAACTTTTCTATTATATTTGCTCTTTCGCCTTCATATTTATTTTTGTGTGTATACCTGCAATTATCCCCATATCTGCACCAACCTTTGGCATTATAGATGCATTCTTTTTAGTTGGGCTCTAATTCTGCATATTTCGGTTGAAAGGCATCATATCTTGGGGCCTTTTGTGCATAGCGCGGTATATACTCGGCTTGTTTTTTTGTTTCTTTTTTTTTCATTTTTGCTTTCATTTTTCTTTTCTGTTTGCTGAGGTTTCTTACTCTTATTCATTATTGCAGGATGCATATATCGACTTTTTTTGTTGAATTTGCATCATTTTCCTTCTTTTAAGTTTTTGCATATTTTTGGATGGAGATCTCTGCATTCGTCTCCATATCCATCTAAATACGCAAATTTACCATATATTTCATAAATATGGCATATCTTTGGATTCTTGTAGTAGCATCTTTCGCCAAATCTGCAATTCTCCCTTTTCAGCAAATTGCAGACCATATCTTTCTTTTCTTTTTTTCTTATTCTTGCTCTTTCCTAAAAGTATTTAGGTCCGGGTAGAGTCTCTTGGGTCTATAATTTGTTTCCATCTGATAATTTATTTCTTTGTAAGTATGTTGTTGGATGGCATCATAAGATATATCAATGATTTCCTTTGCATCTTTACACATATCCTGTTCATTCATCTCTTCTTTTTCTTCTTCTTCTTCTTCTTCTTTTTCTTCTTCTTCTTCTTCTTCTTCTTCTTCTTCTTCTTCTTCTTCTTCTTCTTCTTCTTCAACTATTTGTAGATTCAGACTCGACTTAATTATATTTTCTATCTAGACTAAGCATGTTGACCAGAATACCTTTGTGTCTCTATTTTTTTTATTTTTTGCCGTATTTCACCACATGTAGGGTGTGTTGGTACATGACAGGTATCGCATTTTCTGATCAGTTGTTAAGGGTTAATAATGGAATACCATATCTTACATGCATTGCATCATTTAGGCATTTTTCTCCCAATGCATCAATCACCATATTAACCATATTAGACTTCTTATTATTCTTTGATGAAATGTGTTGCTTGATGTAAACTTTCTTTATAAGCCTCTTCATCACTGGGATCTTCTTTGGAATTTCTTCTATTATTTTGCTGATGTTTTCCGCAGATTTGCTCCAGTTTGTTTGATCATAGTGTTTCAATATGTTTGCGAATATTTTTCCGTCACACTGGTTGGAGTTATTAGCGACCTCTGTTATCAGATGGTCAAGTTCTTGTTTCGCCAACTCATGGAATTTAATTTTGCTGATTGCAGCAATGTTCCACCAAGCTTTGCCTGTATTATAGAGCTGCATCTCGATCAGATTTTTAGTAGAGAGAGAGAGAGAGAGAGAGAGAGAGAGAGAGAGAGAGAGAGAGAGAGAGAGAGAGAGAGAGAGAGATGAAAGGTATTTTGTATATTATAAAGGTGGTTCAAGAGAGAACGTGTCATAAATACACACACACACACACACACACACACACACACACACACACATATATATATATATATATATATATATATATATATATATATATATATATATATATATATATATATATATAGGCTCAAGATATAGAGTTATTGACAGCTATTTAATCTATCTTCTATGCTAAGTACTGAGTCATTTCTTTCGATTTAAAGTATTTATCATCAAAATGAAACACTTCTGCTTGGCTGCCATAACCGATGAGAAATATATATTTTTGTTTTATATTCTTTATAATGGTTTGTCAAAACAAATAGATTATTATTTGGGTCATATATGCCATATTGATGATAATTCGGAACAAGCCCGTTTCTGTACCTACACAGAGGACAATTAAGTGACAACCTTTAAAGTGGGGAGATGAATCTCAGTCGAGGGCAAAGAGGTTTTGTATAAGAAATGGTCATTCCCCATGTATACCCTGGGGTCAGCTTAGTACCCGAGATAAGAACTGACAGCGCAGTAAAAATTTTCTGCCACGTTAAGAAGAAACGTTTAGTTTTCTTGTTGTTAGAAGTTATAGAATATGGAGCGCATTTAATAATTGGCAAAAAAACTTCATTAACTAATTGTGTATGTGTTTTAGACCTTTTACTGGCTTCATATTCCTTACGACGTGAGTGGGGATACTTAATTTGACCATTGGAAGTTATGGGAAAAGTTTAGATTATCTGGTTTTAGTTTAAGCTTCAACTAAAAAGAAATCAATTTAACCCTAAAAGAACAACTTTCTGGTGCAACTCAGGAACATAAGTGGTGGACTACCTTCAAATCTGCACTCTTTGGAGTAGATGTAACAGTTCCTCCATTACTTGAACTAGATGGCTCAGTCACTCACAGTCCAAGGGAAAAGGCAATCCATTAAGCTGTTGTGTTTGGCAGTAAGCTGAATAATGAGAAACTTGAACTTCCTCATTTTTGTTTCGCTTTTCGATCTCGTGAAATTATAGCTCTCTTGATGGACCTAGATGATTATGTAGATGTAGGCCCATATATTATTTTTTCTTTGTTTTTTAGCACTTGGAGAATTGGTAATGCTACTCTACTATGTAAATGTGTTAGTGGTAGCTCAAGTCCAACTGATTACTGCCCAATTTCCATAACTGTCATATTAACTGAAGTTTTGGAATGTCTTTTGGCAAAACGTCTTCGTATGTTTGCTGAAGGTAATCACCAGTTCCATAGTTTGCAGTGTGATTTTCGTCAAGGCCTAGGAGCAAATGATGCCTTCTTACAATCTCCAATGCTGTACAGAAATACTTTGATTGTGGTCAAGAAAGTTGGAAGATTAGCCTTGATTTTAGTGCTGCCTTTGACTGTGGTAATCATGTGGCTCTTGGTTTTAAACTCAAATAGCTGGGAGTGGGTGGGTCGTTTCTTAGCATCATCAATGAATTTTTAAGTAACAGATCGCAAAGAGTAGTTGTTGAGGGGCACCATAGTGAGTATAGGAATTAGGAATGTTATATCTGGTGTTACTCAGGGTAGTGTTCTTGGCACATTACTTTTCATATTATATACTCGGGACATGTGGTTTTTCCTAGAAAACAAGCTTGTTGGATATGCAGATGATGATACTCTCTTTGACTTAATTACAACTCTGGAATGTAGATCTGGGGATGCTGAATCCCTTAATAGAGATCTGATTAAAATTAGTGCATGGTGCAAAATATGGGGTATGAAGTTGAATCCTAACAAAACTCAAAGTATGATTGTAAGTAGGTAAAGGACAGTAGCTCCTCAACATCCGGAAGTCAGCATTGATAATGTTTCTTCAACTTTGCATGATTCTTTAAGAATTATAGGTGGGATTTTCGACAGCAAATTTACTATAGAGAAAGACATTAGGTCTGTGTCTTCTTCAATTGTACAAAAAAAATTGGCTTATTGAGAAAGTCTTTCTAGATTTTTGGTGATCAATCCTCACTGAAGAAGTGTTTTAATTCTTTCATTTTACCTTAACTTGGATATTGTACCAACCGTGTTTCACACAATTGTACATAATTCCTTTTGTATATATTATGCTTGTATCTTCGCTCTTCCCTCGCACTAAAACGAACATGAAAATTCATGTCTGGTTTTTCCTCTGTGATATTGTCTGTCTTGTGAACTTGTTCTGTCCTGTTGCCTTGAGGTTTTGTATATAAGGAGAGTGTTCCACAACAATATAACTCAGTCGTTTCCAATCTGCCTTTGAGTTCACACCCTTACTCGGCGCCGTCACATTGGTGACCCCGGAAGTCGACTCGCTCCCACTGCCTTCCACCCCCACCTCCCTCGCCCCTCCATCGTTGGTACTATGACGGAGACTACATCAATTGGCGCCGCGGCCGCCCCATTGAAACTTTCACCGTTCGCCACCGGAGAGGCGTTTGCTTGGTTTCAACGCGCTGAAGTCCACTTTCGTATCAGGGGTGTGACTCGCTCAACCACCAAAGCGGATTATGTTCTCGCGGCGATACCCAAGGACACCTTCCCAGAAATATCCGACTGGCTTTGTGAACAAGGAGACATCCCAATAGCGTATGACACCCTCAAATCATACATTCTGCAGCAGTACTCGCTGTCGCCAGCCGCCCGTATAACAAAGCTTTTTCAGCTCTCGCAACAACCGTTGGGGGACCAAAGGGCTTCACTCGCCCTCAGGGAAATGACCAGTATCGCTCGCCTTCAACCTTCCGCAGACGGCTCTCCTCGTGAGGTGAATCTACTCCGTGCCCTTTGGTTACGCCGTTTACCTGAACCTGTACGCGTTGCCATACCTGATGTCAAAAGTTTACTCATAAAGGACTTGATGACCAAAGCCGACGCCCTTATGGACAGCCACTTCAAGACCTCCATCAACGACCCCACCCCTGACGACGAGGATGCCTATTCAACGTCCACCGAAGCTGACATGAATGCCGTAGGATATACACGCCTACCCCGTGACGTGCCAAAGCGGCGACACAGCCGCCCACCACCCACCAATCGCTCGCGCCCCAACGAACGACTTCTACAGCCACTTACTACCTCCCATCCGCCGCAGTTTTGCTACTACCACTTAAGATTCGGGGCAACCGCAAAGAAATGTGCCAAAGATTGTCAGTGGCCAAAAAACGTGTAAGTAGGCCATCGCTTGTGGCGGTGGCCTCCCATGTTTCTAATCTGTTCTTTTTACAGGATGCAGGAACGGGCGTGCGAATTTTGGTAGACACGGGTGCTTGTCGTTCTCTTTTGCCATGGAAACTTCAAGGCACAACGTAGTCTGTCTACATCTGCCGACGTCCGCTTGGTAGAGGCCAACGGATCTGCGATACCCACCTACGGTTACGAGAACCTCCCATTATCGTTCGGAAACGGTAAATTCAATTGGAAGTTTCTCGTTGCTGAAGTCACAATGCTAATCCTCGGTGCGGATTTCCTCTCTCATTTCCACCTTCTGGTCGATGTCGCCCACCGACGATTGGTCAACGCAGAATCGTACTTGTCGACACCTCTTCAACCCGCCCCCTCTAACCTCGCTCTCCACATCAGCGCACCCACGGATGCCTACGCCCACCTCCTCACGTCGTACCCGGAAGTTTTCCGTCCAGAACTTCGCCAAACGCCCACGGTTCCTGCCAAGCACGGTATTTATCACCATATCAAGTCGACGGGACCCCCAGTCTTCGCAAAATTCAGACGTCTGGCACCGGAACAATTGGCAGCCGCCAAACAGACGTTCGCCGAAATGGAGAAAATGGGCCTTTGCCAAAAGGCCTCCAGCCCATGGTCGTCACCCTTACACATCGTTCTGAAGAAAGACGGCTCCCTCCGTCCGTGCGGGGATTACAGGCGCCTGAACATGCAAACAGAACCGGATCACTACCCCCTCCCAAACATTGCCGATGTAACCTCCTACCTGCACAAAACGAAGGTTTTCTCTACGCTCGACCTATTAAAGGAGTATTATCAGGTGCCTATGAACCCAGAAGACATCCCCAAGACCGCCATCACCACTCCGTTTGGCACATACACCTTCAATTACTCCTGTTTTGGCCTTCGTAATGCTGGGGCAACGTTTCAACGTCTCATGGATGGCATCTTAGGGGACCTCCCTTTCTGTGTATGTTATGTGGACGACATACTTGTGTTCTCCTCCTCAAAAGAGGAACACCTCCGTCACCTGCGCATCATGCTCGACCGCCTGCAACACAACGGCCTTGTAGTCCGGTACGACAAGTGTACTTTTGGCGCCAACGAAGTGTCGTTCTTAGGGCACCGTATCACTCCTGAAGGAGTCCATCCCCTCCCTGAAAAGGTAGCAGCCGTTCAGAATTTCCCCACGCCCTCGACCCTCAAAGCTCTGCAGGAATTCTTGGGCATGATCAACTATTATCACCGTTTTCTGCCAGCCATTGCCGCCACTCTTGCTCCCCTCTACGCCTCCCTCAAGGGCAAGCCAAAGGACCTGAAGTGGGGTCCCCTTCAAGAAGCAGCCTTCTGCAATGCAAAGAAGGCCCTATCATCTGCTGCGGCTCTCACTTTTCCTATCCCACATGCCCCTCTCCTTCTCTCCACCGATGCCAGCCACGTCGCTATTGGTGCAGTACTCGAGCAGGTGGTCAAAGGCTCGGCCCGCCCATTGGCCTTCTTCAGCAGAAAACTGTCCAAGGCAGAATCGGGTTATTCTACCTTCGATCGAGAATTGCTGGCGGTGCACTTGGCTGTCCGTCACTTTCGCCATTTCTTAGAAGGTACGCCCTTCGTCATTCGCACAGACCACATGCCTCTGGTGCACGCCTTCACTCGACAGTCTGACGCCTGGTCCGCCCGTCAACGCCGACATCCCTCCGCCGTGGCTGAATACAATTGCACCCTCCAATACGTCCCTGGGAAAATGAATCCCGTTGCCGATGCCCTGTCAAGAAACACGTTGGCTGCCGTTCAACTGGGATTGGATTACAACGCCCTGGCTGAAGCCCAACAACAGGATCCAGAGTATCAAGCTTGTAGGACATCCTACACGTCCCTCCGTTGGGAAGATTTTCCCCTCGAAGACGCCAACACCACCCTCCTCTGTGACGTCAGTACTGGTAGACCGCGACCTTGGATTCCAGCTCCCATGCGCCGACAGGTGTTTGATTTCATTCACAGCCTTTCACATCCCTCGTGCCGTTCTACTGCACAGCTGCTGAAGGCAAAGTTCATTTGGCACGGCATTTCTAAGGATGCTAAGGATTGGGTCCGCACCTGTACTTCTTGCCAAACTTCCAAAGTACATCGACACACGAATTCAGGAGTGGACACCTTTCCTCAACCTCAGCGTCGTTTCGCACACATTCACATCGACGTTGTAGGCCCCCTACCCACATCACAAGGACATCGTTACCTGTTTACCGTCATCGACCGCTCCACTCGTTGGCCTGAAGCCATTCCCATGGAAACTGCAACGTCCGCCTCATGTACATCTGCCTTACTCTCTGGATGGATTTCAAGATTTGGTATCCCTGAGCATATTACTTCTGACAGGGGAACCACTTTCACCTCTCAATTATGGACGTCATTAGCGAATCTCCTGGGCATACCCCTACATCAGACAACGGCCTACAACCCCGCTGCCAATGGAATGGTTGAACGTTTTCATCGCACCCTCAAAGCAGCTTTGATGTCCTGCTGCAAGGATTGCAACTGGTTTACTCAGCTTCCTTGGGTCCTCCTTGGACTAAGGACCACTCCTAAAGATGCCCTCGACGTCTCGGCAGCCGAAATGGTGTATGGCGTCCCGTTGGTCGTCCCTGCCGAATTTTTTCCTTCTACAACCTCCTCCGACGATCTCCAGCGCATACGTCACGTCGTGGGAAAATTTACTCCGTGCCGCCAGACTTACAAGCCCCCAGCGAAGCATCACATACCAACGGACTTGCACTCTGCAACGCACATCTTCCTGCGCAACGACACCAGCAAGCCACCACTAACGCCCCCTTACACGGGCCCTTTCCTTGTGATCCGACGCAGTTCGAAAGCATTCCTCCTAAACATTCGGGGCAAAGAAGACTGGGTCTCCATTGATCGTCTAAAACCTGCTTATCTTCTGCCAGATGACCCGCCTACAGTTTGCCTCTCTAGATCAGGGCGCCCTATTTAACATGTACAGTATGTCATTTTTAGGGGGGGAGCCATGTACCAACCGTGTTTCACACAATTGTACATAATTCCTTTTGTATATATTATGCTTGTATCTTCGCTCTTCCCTCGCACTAAAACGAACATGAAAATTCATGTCTGGTTTTTCCTCTGTGATATTGTCTGTCTTGTGAACTTGTTCTGTCCTGTTGCCTTGAGGTTTTGTATATAAGGAGAGTGTTCCATAACAATATAACTCAGTCGTTTCCAATCTGCCTTTGAGTTCATACCCTTACTCGGCGCCGTCACAATATTGTTCTCCTGTCTGGTCTTCCGCTGCTGATTTTCATTTTGATTAATTGGAGAGGAACATACGGTCTATTTAATTTATTGTTGTGATCTAGATATTTATATATGGCACCGCCGTTCAATTAGTTCATTATGCATGTTGCATAAAATTTTTAGAATTATGACCATCCTTTACATTCAGATCTTCCATTATGTTCGTAATACTAGGCATGCAGTTAATTTTTGATAGTCAGGCCTTCTCTTCTCCATCATGGGGCCCAATATTACACAGTACTCTAGAAGTTTTATTCCAGTTGTGACCAAGTTGTGGAAAGATATTCCTAATCTGGTAGTTGAATCAGTAGAATTTCAAGAGTTCAATCTTGCAGTAAGTGTTTTTTTTTTTTTTTTTTTTTATGTTGAAGAGGCTGACAGGAGTCTTTTCATAGTCCGTATATGAATTATCTGTTTTGATTTTGTTGATTTTTTAAATATTTAATTTTAATTTGTCATTACTTCAGATGTCGTTATTTTTATCCTTATATCCTTTCCTCACTGGGATATTTTTCCTTGTTAGAGCCCTTGGACTTATAGCATCTTATAGGATTGTAGCTTAGTTAGTAATAATGATATTAATATATCCCGCTAATCTCTTATTCCTGGATTTCTTCAGTCACCCCCTTTACCTGTGAATCTTTGCCATCATTATTTTCACGATGGCAGCAGATGCTCTAACAGGCAAAAAGGTGACTGATAACAAGCTTTTGAGAACAGTCTGAATCTGGCACATAATTATTTTGAATTTTTTTTCAGTTTTAGACCTCCCATAGAAATGGAAGAAAATTGTGAAACGATTTTTTCTCAAAAAGGAAGAAATAAAATCAACCTACATGGATATCTAATTGTGAGGGATAACAACAGAAAAAAATCTTATTACTAGAGCTGTGAACTTTGTAACTCTGATAACTGTAAAGGCAGAGCAATGACTATACTTGTAAATGGAAAGCATATACCGACAAAATTGGTTGAACACACTCACTCTCCTTACAATAGTGCTAATAGTGTTGCAAAAGTTGTACATGCAGTGGCGTAGCTAAGGGTGGGCATGGGAGGGCAGGTGCCCACCACAGGGGAAACGTGTGCCCACCCAGGTGCCCACCCACTGGACACGGCCACACTAAGGTATCTTCATTGACGAAATATATTTAAATAAGGTAAATGCTGTCCTCAACAGGAATATGCCTCATGATTTCAAAACTCTGAAAGGTGATAGAATAATATTCTTAGCGTAATAAAGTGTTATCCCCTGTGCATATATCGCAATGCAATAGGTTTACCTTTTAGAGATATGTATTCGATTTCATTTTGCGTGATGGCTTTTACATCCGGAATGAAGAAGAAATGCTAGTGAGTATTTTCACATGAACTCTTTCGGAAAAAAAATATTTTAAATTTGTGTAAATATATTTCTACATAGATGTACACACAAATATCTATATCTATATATATATATATATATATATATATATACTATGTATTTATATATATATATATATATATATGTATTTATATATATATATATATATATATGTGTATTTATATATGTATGTATATATATATATATATATATATATAGATATATATATATATATATATATATATATGTATATATACATACATATATATATATATATATACATACACATATATTTATATATATATATATATATATATATTTATATATATATATATATATATATATACATATATATATACAGTATATATATATATATATATATATAACAGTCGGAGATGGTGGAAAAGGATTCGGCGGGATTGGTGATAGGAAATCAACAGACATAGGGGCTAGGGTAGTCTGATTTCGTCGTCATAATTAGCAGAACACCACAGGATTTGCAATGGCTGCTCTCAGAATGCAAGAAATATTACACGAGGTTGGGCTCAAGATCAATAGAATAAAGGCAGAGATGGTGAGAATGGAGCATGCAGTGGAAGATGAAATATCATTGGAAGGAGAAATGATTAATGAGGTGGAATCATTTAAGTATCTAGCAACTATGATCTCCAATTCAGGGTCTTTAGAATTAGACTTTGGTGAAAGTTTTAAAAATCAGACAATGGCTAGACTAAGTAAAACTTGAAATCAAATCGCCTGAAATTACATATAAAAATCAGACAATAAATCTGTTTAGTGAGACATGAGTCATGGTATGGCAATGAAACAATCTCCAATAGATTTAGTAGATTTGAAAAAAAAAAAAAAAAAAAAAAAACTCAGAAGGATGTTGGGAAGGATTAGAAATGAAACTATAAAATATATTTCTCGAGTGCCATATGTGGATGAAATCACGATGTAGGGTAGATGGGAATAGTTTGGTCATGCTCTTCGCACTCCGCAAGAAACATTAGTTAACCAAACGTTTAGTTGGGCTTCAAAAGGCACGAGAAGAGTTGGAAGACCCAGGCCTTCATGGCTGAGGAGTATGAAGGGTGAAGTAGGAGATGATGAATGAAAAAGTATTGAATTAAAAGTTCAAAATTGAAACAACTGGCAAAATCTAACCGAGGCCCTTGGTGTCAATAGGCGTAAGATGATGATATATATATATATATATATATATATATATATATATATATATATATATATATATATACTGTATGTGTGTGTGTTTGCGTGTGTATCAACATCATTACCATCTTTCGTTACTTGTCCACTACAAAAAAAAGGCCTCAGTCATGACCTTCCATTCACGTCCATTTATGGTCTTCCTATGCCAGTTTAATGCCGCAAATTTTCCCAGTTCATATCCATTCTTTCATTCCTAATGTCTAACTATTATATCTCATTCTCATTATATATCTTGCCCATGTTCATTTCTTTTTTTCTTTCATGTTGTTAGGATAACCTTCAATTTAGTTTGGTCTCGTATCCATGTTGCTATTTGCTTTGTCTCCTAGTATTAATGATATTCAAATCATTATTTTTCTCCATAGCTCTTTTGGTTGTAACTAGCTTATGTGTTAAGCCTATAGTAAAGCTAAAAATTTCTGATGTGTTTACATACTGTATATGAATGTATGTATACGTACTTATGAAGGCATATCTAAATATGAATATTAAATGGACGAATTCTTACATATTCCAGACTCCCAAATTGTGTTGCGATGCTAAAGTTAATTCAGACTAATCAATCAATCAGGATTTTTTTTGCCAAGATATGTTCATGCGGAATTTCGATGCATTTACCCATTGTACCAATATCAACATAATTTAATCCCTGTTTCATCCTAATCACATTCGATTAAGAATTTTTTTGAAGTGCTTACTCTTAGAGAAATATGATCATTTTTTATTAGATTTCCTACAGTCAGCAAACCTTGACTTAGCACAAGCTGTAGAGTTATTATTATTATTATTATTATTATTATTATTATTATTATTATTATTACCACCCGGAAGGCCGCAACCCCAGTTGGAAGAGCAGGACTATAGATGCCCAAGGGCCCCAACAGGGAAAATAGCCCAGTGAGGAAAATGAAACAAGGAAAAAAAATATTTTAAAAGCAGCAGCATCAAAATAAATATATCCTATGTAAACTGTATAAACTTTAACAAAACAGGAGTAAAAGAAATAATATAGGATAGTGTGCCCAAGTGTACCCTCAAGCAAGAGAACTCTACCCCAAGACAGTGAAAGACCATGTTACAGAGGCTATGGCACTACCCAGAGAGACAACAATGGTTTGATTTTTGAGTGTCCTTCTCCTAGAAGAGCTGCTTACCATAGCTGAAAAGTCTCTTTTACCCTCACCAAGAGGAAAGTGGCCACTGAACAAGTACCATGCAGTAGTTGACCCCTTGGGTAAAGAAGAATTGTTTGGTAATCTCAGTGTTGTCAGTTGTATGAGGACAGAGGAGAACCTGTAAAGAATAGGCAGACTATGCTGTGTATGTGTAGGCAAAATTAAAATTAACCGTAACCAAAGAGAAGGATCCAATGTAACATTGTCTGGCCAATATCTTAACGGGTGGCTGTAACAGTTCAGCTTGAAGAGATGCATTAAGGTTCATCCTGTTTTGATACTTCAGAGTTTATCTATCAAGGAAACGTAGGAGTTCTACAAAATTGCACGAGTTTGTTGTTGTTAATTCAATTTGAAAACAGTCAGGAAGCACACATTTTGTCTTTATTGCCAAGGATTCAGCGCGAATCCATTTTTCTACCCTATGGTACCTCATATGTTGTGAAAAGATAAAAACATTAGTCACTAAACTCACAAAGTACGTAATTCTTATATTTCGGGAAATTGTGCGGACCTATTCATCTCTATTATGCTCACACTGATTATCACGAACATAAGCTGTTCTCTGGCAAACGCATGCTATAAAGACGTTACAAAAGCGTAAATGACACTAGAAGGCCCAAATCATTGTTAGAATTACTGAAAGTTTTAAATCCATATGAGAGGATATTTTTGTAGTGTTTCCTATGTCGTCGGCTTCAGCAGAGAGAAGCTTCTCTGCTCTGAAATTTATTAAGACTACTCACATCATTGCAATGGGCAATGGAAGGATAAACAATCTTGCTGTGCTCTCAACTGAAAGTATGAAAGAGATTTAGAGGAATTTAGAGGAATTCTAAAGATAAGTTTACAGAAAATCACAATAACTGGAAAATATTGTAAAAGGGATTCATGTCGCTGTATTATATAACAAGCATTTCTTTTATTTTGTTTCTTTATATATATATATATATATATATATATGTATATATATATATATATATATATATAATATATATATATATTTGTATATATATATATATATATATATATGCATATATATATATATATTTATATATATATATATATATATACGTATATAAATATTTTTGGGCTCAAGCCATGTCGTCCTGATGGAAGTTCCTATAGGGTAGCTTCCTAGGGTATATTACAACTACGGCGATATTCCCAGAGAATTTACCTTAAGGTACCAGAATTCTAACTCCTGGAGCGAGTATCCCTCGTGAAAGGGATATCGCGACATATCAGAGGACGTATTCTAGACACGTCACATGGCAATCTACAACCTGGACAGAGATTTCGTCTCGTAGGAGGTGATTGACGAGATACGAATTCGGGAAAGAAAAAGGGGAGCCGCTCCCAAGGCTTCCCTATCCCCCGATTCGTATGCGTGCCTGGCGCCAATCCTGGCGCCATCTGTATTCCTTTTTGCGTAGCTTAACAACTCGGTGTTTTTTCCTGTTTTTTCTCGCAAATCTTGGATTTATTCGACTTTTCATGGCTTCTTCGTCTTCGTCGGCCTCTGATAAGTTGAGTATAGTGTCTGTTATGTATAAATGTAGGCTCTTGGTAAAATTTTGAGTGATTAATAGGATTAATCTTTGATACAAGAGCCGTAGCCCACCAGAGGTGTCCTGGACACTGTCGCTCGCTAGGTATAAATTAGTTAGTCAGAGCGACATTCCTGGTAGTTTTGCTTTAATGAATTTTAGCTATTTAGCATTACATAGGATTTCCTTTCGTGCTTAGTATTATTTGGCGAAGTATTCGCCATTCTGGCCTACGCTAGGCCATGTAGCCTAGTCGTTTGGTCCTAGTACTTCATGCATGATTTTGGTTTTTCCGAGTGTAATTAAAATTTTATTGAAGCTTTAGGCTATATTTTATACATTTTAGACTGTGTGGAATATTTCCAAGATTGTATACGTGTGAGTTTCGGTGAATTAGGTAATCGATTCTCTTGGTGCCTAGGCTAATTGCTTATGGAGCCTTAGTATACTTTATCATACTCCCCGGTTGCTTTCTTTTCTTCGGAGAAGGTATGCAATCCCTTTCCCTCTGTTTAAGCCTTGGGCTTATCCCTAAGTGGTTTTTTCCGAATTTATTTTCGATAAAACTATACTAGGGTGTTACTGTACCTTCCTATGAGGCCGGCTGTCGGCCTATGAGGCCGGCAGCCGGGCAGGTGTAGTTCTCTGGTTCTTTTGCTGCCGGCTGGCATCGGTCTTGTACCTTTGCCGGCCGGCTTATGTCAGTCCTTGTCTGCCGGTCACCAAGAGTGTGGCCGGCAGCTGGGTACTACCTTGTGTAGTTGTTGGCCGGCAGCCATTGCCGGCCAACACTGGCTGTTACCGGCCGGCAGTTGCTGCCGACCGGCACAGGCATTTGAACCAGAGGGCTGCCGCCCTAAGCTGTTAAGTAGTATACTTTAAAGCTAGTTGTGGTGTGTGCCGGCCGGCAAAGGCAGGCCGGCACACATCCCCCTATACTGTACTAGTATTCTTCTGTATAGCATATACAGTAAGAAGAAAACTATAGTAAAGGTTTTGGTACAGCACTGTATCTTCTAACACTATTGTGTTTTCTTGCACATCCCTTTGCTGTTGCCCTCAGATAGGAAGCTGAGTTCTTCCCTGTCTATTATCCAGGATTTTAAAATCATTGCTTAGGTGTGAGCTCCACCTGTTTCCTCTGGAAACCTTGCATTGGTCACTCTAGAAGAGATAAACCATTTTTTATTTTATTATCTGGAAGGCTGCAACAATGGGTTGTGAGGGAAACACAAGTGTGTGTCTTTCCTTTCTGAATTGTTATGCTATACTATGCATATCCAGTGATACATAGTTCACTTGATACTCATGGAAATTTCTTCTCTTTACAGAAGGACACTCCGAAGTGGGGAAGTGCTTTCTGCAATGTCAGCAGCAAGAACCTCTGCGGACATGAGTTTTGTAGGAGACACGCAGCATACGCTGTCTCCAAGGATGATCTCCGGTAATGGGACCCTCAGGTATGTACTGTGTGCACTAACCTGATTAATGAGACATTTAAATAGCTAGGAAGAAGCTTCGTACCTGGGTAAGGGGCTTCCATAAGAACACTTCTGGCCCTTATCTTCCAAGTGAGAAGATGAGGGTGTATCTTTTCCCTAAGGCATCAGCTGATGCAGTGATTCCCCAGCCTCAAGAGGAGATCCCCTAAGTTCAGATCCAGGTGGATGCTGAAGTCGCGGTCGCGATGCAAGACATCCAGCTAAATGACAGGATATCTGATGTGGACGGGTGTCAGGAGGAAGACCTCCTGGCAAAAGCCCAGGATGAAGTTCAAGCCCCTCTACATCGGCCGGTCTCCCAGTAGAGCTGGGACAGGCCCTCTCTTCTATTGTTGGAATGATCCAACAAATGCAGAAGGAGAATCAGGAGAAGGCGGCTGCAATGGAACTGCGAATGCAGTGCCTTGCAGAATCACATGGGCCCCAGAAAAAGCTCAATGTGAAAGACCTTCCCTTGTGCTCAGATGCTAACCCATGGAGGTATGCTGAGCACATGCCGATGACGACTGGAAAGATCGTCATCTCGGATAAGCTGGGCTCAGTTCCCCTGGAGGGTGGAATTCTGGCCCAGCAAGGCATCATATCCGGACTGTTATGTCCGGCTGAGGAAGGAACCAGCTTCAAAGGAGGAGACAGAGCCGAAGGAGGTCATAGTGATGGACCATGCTAAGGCTCAAGCTCTACTTTCATCCTCGATGAAAGAGAGGGGCTTCTCTAACTCAAAGGTAGCTGCATTGAATAGGAAGCTCCCTTCCTTTGTGTCCTCGCCTACTAGAGCCTTCCCCCTTTTACAGAAAGGGTTTCTGGCTGTACTAAAAGCAATCGAGGCCGGCAAGTCTTGCCCCTCTCTAGAGGAGTGTAAACCCTTGTCGCTGGCCCTGCCTATGGACCACAAAGACTGGAAGGACGTCCATCTTATGTTCTCAGTGGGAAAGTTGGAGGCTGATATTGCCGGACGTCAGTTCGGCAAGGACCTCCCTAAGCTGTCTGACTTTCTTTTGCGAAGTGAGTTCGATACAAAAGAAAGACTGACTGCCTCAATGTCTCTTCAGACTACTCTCGAGACGATGGCAAGTGACTCCAAGGTCCATGAAATGTTCATGGTAGTGGCCAAGCCTCATCTGGCCACAGTGACGAAGGACCTTTATGGCTTCGTCAAGGCAAGGAGAGCTTGTAGGGAGTTCGTGTTTACCTCGGCTACGGTGAGGCACGAGCTAAAGAAACTAATCTCCTCCAACATTTGGGGAAAAGACCTTTTTCCCTACCGACTTGGTCAAAGAAGTTTTTGATAAAGCCGCCTTGGAGAATAGAAACCTTCTCCAGAAGTGGGGCCTGGCTATCAAAAGAAAGTCTTCCCCGGATGAAGGTCCTCAACCAAAGAGGAAGACTATGAGGACTAGGCTACCGTCTCGGCCAGCCAAGCCTCTTAGACAGCAACAGCAACTGCAATTGCCATTGCCCCCAGTGCCCCAGATCGTGGCACAAACCCCGACCACCTTTCAGTGGGTACCCCAGGCCGTGTCGACACAGTCCACGGCATTCACCCCAGCGTTCGAAGGGCAGTCTACTTCCTTTCGAGCAAAGCCTAGAGGAGCAGCCAGAGGCTCATCTAGACGCCCCTCAAGGGGAAGGGGATTCAGGGGTGGTCGTGGTCAGGAAGGCAAGACCTCAGGACGGCAGTCCAAGTGAGGTGATACCGGTAGGAGGGAGACTTCTGAAATTTCGGGATCGGTGGACCTTCGATCCCTGGGCCCACAGCCTACTTAAGAATGGACTGGGCGGGAGCTGGTACAGCACTCCACCCCCGTACCTTCGGTTTTTCAAACACTCCACCCCCGTTATGGAGGAGTACATTCAAGAACGGTTGGAGAAAAAGGGTGAAGCCCATCAATTTCTAAGGGAGGCTGTTTTGTGTTCCCAAGAAAGACTCGGAAAAGCTCAGAGTCATTCTGGACTTGTCGCCACTTAACAAGTTCATAGTGAATTGCAAATTCAAAATGCTAACACTGCAACACATAAGGACCTTACTGCCCAAGAGGGCATATTCCGTCTCTATAGACTTGTCAGACGCCTACTGGCACATTCCAATTAGCCATCGACTCTCCCCCTACCTAGGGTTCAGGCTACAACGAAGACTATACGCCTTCGGAGCCATGCCATTCGGGCTAAACATAGCCTCAAGGATTTTTACGAAGCTTGCGAGCGTAGCTCTCAAACAATTTCGCCTAAAGGGAATTCAGGTAGTAGCCTACCTGGACGACTGGTTGGTGTGGGCAGCATCCGAGACAGAATGCTTGCAAGCTTCCAGTCAAGTGATCCAGTTCCTAGAGTACCTAGGCTTCAAGATCAACAGAAAAAGTCTCGACTTTCTCCATCTCAAAAGTTCCAGTGGCTAAGATCCACTGGGACCTTTTGTCACACCGTTTCTCCACCCCGGCGAAGAAAAGGAAGGAGATAGCGGGTTCTGTCAAGAGACTTCAAGATTCCGAAAGGATATCAAGACACGAGCAGGAGAGAGTACTGCGCTCTCTCCAGTTTGCTTCGGTGACAGACCCAGTGCTAAGAGCACAGCTAAAGGATGCAATCGGAGTTTGGAGAAGTTATGCATCAAACGCGTGAAGAGATCTGAGAAGACCAGCCGCTTCGGCTAAGTACTCTTCTCAGGCCTTGGTCCCAAGCCAGACATCTAAAGAAGTCAGGTTCTTCTTCAGCCACCTCCCCCGTCGGTGACGATTCACTCAGACGCCTCAAAGGAGGGATGGGGAGGTCACTCTCATCGGAAAAAAGTCCAGGGGACTTGGTCCAGGCTATTCAAGACCTTTCTCATAAAACTTTCTAGAAGCTAGGGCAGTGCTCCTTACCTTAAAGAAAGTCTCCCCGCGTCATTCGTTCCACATAAAGTGGTAATAGACAGCGAGGTAGTTGTAAGATACTTGAATCGACAAGGATCGAGGTCACCACCTCTCAACCAGGTGATGTTGGCCGTCTTCCGATTGGCGGAAAAGAAGAAGTGGTACCTGTCGGCAGTTCACCTTCAAGGAGTCCGCAATGTGACAGCGGACGCTCTATCCAGGTTCACACCGATAGAGTCGGAATGGTCCTTAGACGCAGGATCATTCTCCTTCATTCTGAATCAGTCCCAGAACTGCAGATAGACCTCTTTGCGACGAAAGACAACAAGAAGTTGCCCCTGTACGTGCCCCGTACGAGGACCCCTTAGCGGAAGCAGTGGACGCGATGTCCCTCGACTGGAACAGATGGTCCAAGATTTATCTGTTCCCTCCTCACAACCTTCTGTTGAGGGTCCTCAACAAACTGAGATCCTTCAAAGGGTAGCGGCAATAGTGGCCCACAAGTGGCCGAACAGCGTGTGGTTCCTCCTGGCATTGGAACTGTAGCTGAAGTTTGTACCACTACCAGATCCAGTTCTGACCCAGCGAGTCCAGAAGTCAACTGTCTGCGCTTCATTACAGAAAGCCCGGACCCTGCAGTTCATGATTTTCTCTCCCTAGCGGTGAGAAAGCGTTTCGGGATTTCGAAAGCCAGTATAGACTTCCTTGAGGAATATAAATGCAAATCTACTAGAAGGCAATATGAGTCATCTTGGAGAAAATGGGTGGCCTTTTGTCAAGGCGAAGATTCCGCAGGAGATCTTGACAGACTTCTGCTTATCTTTTTTCCCCACCTCCATGGTCAAGGGTTGGCAGCGAACACGATTTCAGCGTGTAAGTCTGCTTTGACAAGACCCATTCTATATGCCTTCCAGGTCGACCTAGGTAACGAGATCTTTAATAAAGTCCCGAAAGCCTGTGCTAGGCTCAGACCTTCAGCACCTCCAAAGCCCATTTCATGGTCTTTAGACAAGTTCTTCATTTTGCTTCTCTGTTGAGCAATGAAGAGTGTGCGTTAAAGGATTTGACACAAAAAGTTATTTTCCTATTTGCACTCGCGTCCGGGGCCAGGGTTAGTGAGATTGTAGCCTCTCGAGAGAGGCAGGTCGTGTTTAGTTCCTGGATGGGGAAGAACTGAACCTGTTTCCGGATCCTACGTTTCTCGCCAAGAATGAGTTACCCACCAACAGGTGGGGTCCCTGGAGAATCTGCCCTCTGAAAGAAGATGCATCTCTATGTCCAGTAGAATGCCTAAAGGTCTATCTTCATAGAACTTCAGACTTCAAGGGTGGTCAACTATTCAGGGGAGAAACATCAGGCTCAAATTTATCTCTGAATCAACTCAGAGCGAAAATCACATATTTTATTCGCAGAGCGGATCCTGACAATACACACACAGGTCACGATCCGAGGAAAGTTGCCTCATTCTTAAATTTCTTTAATTGTATGGATTTTGAACATCTCCGTTCATACACTGGCTGGAAGTCTTCCAGAGTGTTCTTTCGCCACTATGCGAAGCAAGTAGAGGAACTAAAAGAGATCTGTGGTAGCAGTGGGTCGCGGTGTTAACCCTACTGTTTAACTCTGCGAGGAACAGTGGTCTTAATTGGGACGATTAATTCCAGGGTGAGTGTGTAGTTACATACTGTACTACAAACTAAGTGAGGGCACTGTGTTGCCCATCCAGACTGTTCCATTTCCGAAGGTGAACCTAGCATAAGTGCAGACATGTGTGCCGAGCGTTTCTAACGCTAATGTCATTGATTTATAATACAGGCTTTTATGACTTTGATACCTCGGTATCTTAAAAGTGGCATCTAATGTTTTTTCTTTCAGACAAACAAGCTCTGTTTAATATCATACTTATGCTTAAAGTTTTGGGTTATCCTCTTCTTATATATATATATATATAGATATATATATATAATTGTGGTTAACCTGTCTATTTATTGCCTGTCAATAATCTGGTTCTTGAGAACCTTGCGTCTCCTTCACCTGTGTCAATTTATTGGTATAATTGAGCATTCATTCTATGTACCTTATCTGGGATAATTCTAATAGAATTGTTCCTTTATGCAAGCTATGTTGCATTGGTTTTCCTCCTATGCGGATATAAAACCTTTGTCCAATACAAGTATTGTGCGGAAAACTGGTCGATATTTCATATTGACGCAGTGGTCCTTTACAAACTATGCTTTACTTAATATAGGGCGACACCACTATATTAGCTTGCCTGGTATTCATACATAGATATATGTACTCTTCGAGACTTTTCCAGAGTCTAGTAGGACTCTTCCCTGTAGGGGGCAGGAAGCTCTAACATAGTTTATAGTTAGTTGAAAAGATGTATAACGGTAATATCTTAGGTCTCTAGGTCTAGTCGACCAGGAAAAAATTACCTCCGGGGAGTACGGCACGTTCTGAGAATCCACAGATACAGTAATGCTCTGGTACACTTCCATCAGGACGACATGGCTTGAGCCCAAAAAACGGATTTTGAGCGAAGCGAAAAATCTATTTTTGGGTGAGGTGGCCATGTCGTCCTGATGGACCCGCCCTTGCCTTTCTAAGAAAGGGCTGTAGCACCCCTCCCTACATACAGTATCTGTAGCACCTCGTGTACGCTACAAGGAATACAGATGGCGCCAGGATTGGCGCCAGGCACGCATACGAATCGGGGGATAGGGAAGCCTTGGGAGCGGCTCCCCTTTTTCTTTCCCGAATTCGTATCTCGTCAATCACCTCCTACGAGACGAAATCTCTGTCCAGGTTGTAGATTGCCACGTGACGTGTCTAGAATACGTCCTCTGATATGTCGCGATATCCCTTTCACGAGGGATACTCGCTCCAGGAGTTAGAATTCTGGTACCTTAAGGTAAATTCTCTGGGAATATCGCCGTAGTTGTAATATACCCTAGGAAGCTACCCTATAGGAACTTCCATCAGGACGACATGGCCATCTCACCCAAAAATAGATTTTTCGCTTCGCTCAAAATCCGTTATATATATATATATATATATACATATATATATATATATATATATATATAGTATATATAAATATATATATATATATATACAGTGTATATATATATATATATATATACATATATATATATATATATGTATATATATATATATATATATACATATATGTATATATATATATATATATGTATATATATATATATATATATAGTATATATACATATATACATATATATATATATATATATATAGTATATAAATACAATATATAAATATATATATATATATATATATAAATATATATATATATATATATATATAGTATATATAAATGTATGTATATATATATATATATATATATAAATATATATATATATATATATATATAAAATATATATATATATATATATATTATTTCGTTTCATTCATCCATTTAATTTTCGATCAAGAGTACCTATTACATAAATTTATGAATTTTATTTTCTTATATTTCCACGGTTATATTTTACAATTTCTATACGCACAGAAATTAATGTTTTATATCAGTAATTCTACTTATTCTCTACTTACACATGATATTAATGTACCTGATTTCTATGCATCTGCTTTACTTGATATATTAAAACAGAAACATAGATACCTGAATAATGCCTGATTATCCACCTCTGATCTCAGAATATGCCCTAATACCCTTCTCACACGGTTTCAGAATCCTTTGGAAATCGGCATATATGGGCTCGCTCTGATAGCTTAGTGCCCTCCCATATCTAACTGTGGCCCCTAGGTGCCCACCCACTGACAAACTTCTCGCTACGCGACTCTGTACATGAGATGAAATTCAAGCAAAATAAACAAAAGATCGACCGTGTCAGATTATTCAGTCGAATACTATCTCTCCTCCATCATAACCAAGGTCATTGGAAGAAATAAAGATCCCTTCAAAACTAAAGCTTTTATTTACTGGCGATTTATTTTTGGCAAGAGATTCTACGGAAGATGATGGCCGAATTTTGGTATTCACTACAACCACAAATTTGAAGAGTTTTTCAGTGGCTCAATACTGGATCATAGGTGGTACTTTTAAGACAATTCCTACATTATTTTATCATATGTACACAATTCATGCATCTGAGGGCACGAAATTGTAGGATCTTTTCACTAGTGTATGTTTTGATTACTGGGAAGAGTGAAGTCGTGTACAAACGTTTATTTCAAGATTTGATTGAGGTTGCTGATGAAAATTCAATTCAACCGAACCCACAAATAATAATATAAGATTTGGAGTTGGGAACAATCCAAGCCTCTAAAGGCGAACTCCCTAATGTCAACAACAAACTCTGTTTGATTTTTTTTTTCAGTGTTTATGGTGAAGAATTCGATACAGAAATGATAGAAACTTTAGTTTAAGGGTTCAACATTTATTTCCCATAGCACTTCTACCATCGAATGATATTCTGGAAGCTTTCGAAGCTTCAAAACAACATTTATCAGATGAAGCGGAAGACACTGTAATAGAGTTTGAAAATAATTACGTACTTGGACAAGTAAGAAAGTGTTGGCGTAATGGCGACGTCACCCATGCCCCACTATTAGATACTCCTATTATGTGGTCAGTAAATCACTCCATGCGATTAGGAATACTACAAACCCAAAATAAAGTAGAAGCCTGACATAGGAGATGGGAAAACACCAACCGAGGAGCTCATGTTGGACTTATAGATTAATCGAAGAGTTACGAAAGGAGGAGCAGCAAGTCAACATTCAAATTGAACGTACACATCGAGGGGAAAAATCTCCTAAACGAAAAAGTTAAACAAATTAATCGTTCGTGAAGAACGTATCGCTAGGGTGATGGGTGAACGTGGAAATAAAAGTGCATTAGATTATCTCCGTGGAATAACCTGCAATTTATCATATTAATCATTTTATAATTGTTTAGAGTTTTTTTTCACCAATTTTTAGCATAACATGTTAAACATTTTACATATGCAACGTCGCATGTTTCATTTATTTGGTGTTGTCACTACTACTACTTATTATTATTATTATTATTATTATTATTATTATTATTATTATTATTATTATTATCATTATTATTATTATTATTATTATTATTATTATTATTATTATTATTATTATCAGAACTATAATGGTTAAATTTTATATGTTTAAAATTTGTTACTTTCCATAAGAATTGTGTTTATGCCTTGATTAACTTATAATAAGAAACTCGGGTTACAGTTGTTATGAGTGGGTTAGTTAGCATGCTAACTATCTCCTTTTGATGTAAACATCTATATCAATAAAATCTTTGGAATATTAAATTTCAATATTATTTTAAGAAAACAAATCGATTATTTCTCCAAAAGGGATTTCTTTTTCCTTCCCTCTCTTCCCTTCTCTTGATTCCGATATACCGTATATAAGCTAAAGGAAATATGTAATAATCTAACTCTCTGGGGAATTGATAAGGAGGATGATTATCTCTATATGTGTCATTCTCATCAAAGAATCAAATAAAGATATTGAGATGCATGGATATTGGCCAAGGATACGATTAAGACAATGGCTCTTTTTTGATAAAATCTGGTATGCTGCTGGACCGCGGTGGTTACAAAGAACACTAATTATAGGGATTATTGTTATTTGCATTTTTCGTTATGTCGGTTATTTGGCGACTCGGGATTCCCGCTTCGGGCACATGGCTATATATATATATATATATATATAAATATATATATATATATATATATATATATATGGAAATATTATATAGACAAATATCAAATGCTGCCGTATCCAGTTAACTGCAATATAGGAGTCTTTGACATGTCAATTCAAGTATATATATATATATATATATATATAAATATATATATATATATATATATATATATATATCTATATATATATATATCATTATAAGGTCAGTATAATTCTAACGGACCTTCCTTTCCTTTTTCACCTAAGAGTAATATTTCTTTCTTTTGCTTGTTTGACAAAGCACCGTTTCATTTTGTTGGGTATCTAGTAATAATATGATAAAGTCGATGATTACTGAAGGTATTAATCATAATTATAAGACTTTTATAACCGATTTCATCAGTTATTACTTAGATACTGATGTCGTTACTGGCATTAAGTTTATCGAAGACGGGTCATAGCATGCCGAAATAATTAGTTAATAATTATATTAGTAGTTTACATGTCGTGAACACATAATCATTTCTAACTATAAATGTATGAAGATCACGAAAGATATTAATCCTTATAACACCTAATGTATAAATTCAAGTTATTTAAATAATGATATAATTCCTAATATTTCGAAAAGTATTATGGTTATATTTAAAAGTTTCGCAATACATGAAATACCATGTATATTCCACCCATATAATTAACTGTGCCTATTATACATATGTAATAAACTTCCCTATCTACACAAGGGAAGTTAAAATGACATATTTTACATATGTAGTTAACTCAACGTATTGATTACATTGCTGTAGTTACTGTTATCAAATGCAACTTACAGGATTCCTTCGCACAAGCTAGACGGTGCATCACTGTGTCACATGACACCTTATCATTGACACGGCCGAGGTGGTATGCAAATGGGTTCATATCTATCGAGTGATTGACGTTCCACTCTAGCAGGGAGACGGTGATTTTAATTTCCCTTTTCAAACCGATGTTGTGGAAGATTCTTTAGTTTTTACTGAAAATGATACTCATCTCCCACATGCTAAATTTGTTTCTTTTCTTCTACTTCCGATCAGTATCTGCTAATGTGAATTCCAAAGTTAATTCTCCATAGATTGGGAAATAAGTTTATACAGGATGGTATGCACATCTGGAAATTACAGTTTTTTGTTTTCTATAGTTCTGGACCTTTGTTTACTTGAACAATGAGGTCTCTCTCTCTCTCTCTCTCTCTCTCTCTCTCTCTCTCTCTCTCTCTCTCTCTCTCTCTCTCTCTCTCTGATTTTTTCATCTCTTTTACATTAAAGCATCTCCACTTCCTCTTATAGCATATATTATACGGTATATATATATATATATATATATATATATAGATATATATATATATATATATATATATATATATATATATATATATACAGATAATACTCAAAATTATCACAGAGTTCTTTACTACTTGCAACGAACGCTCAATTTTCGTTAAAGTTCATATTTTGAAGCTCTTGTTACCAATAAAGTACATCATATGTGCAGTTTTAGCTAGATTATGATTCTGGTTATAGTTATGCCATTGTTCAAACAACGTAGGTGATCAATTTTCAGGTGAGAAGGAATTGAGCTAATTACATATGCAACTCATTACGGCCCTTACATGGCATTCATAGTTTTGTTTACTCAAATGAGGTTTGTGTGCACTGCATCAGTGGCACAGTAGATGTGATCAGTTTCTCGAAATCCAGTGTTGATGAGTCGGAACTAATGAGTGTCAAAAACCTTCCTTTTCCAAACGGAATACCTGTTTGACTTTAAAGTATGTGATTGTTTTCGTGGTAAGAGCAAAACTCACGCTGCAAGTCCTAAGAAAATCCTTTGGTAATGTTTCACTATGTATTGCTTCAATTAATCAACTACACTTAATAAATAATATATTTTTCTCCGGAATTTAATCGTACCGCCTCTTTAAGAGTTGAGTTTGACTTTCTGGGCTGGTAAATGCCTGACCTTGGAGACGAGTCTCGCTTAGTACGACAATATCTATGTTGTATCCACGAAGTTTCCTGGCACCTATTGCAGCTATTAAGACTGTTTTGTAGCTTCGTTGGTAGTTTGATTTCAGATAATGTTTATGTTCCAGGTTCCTATGCATGACTGAAAAGGATCTGATAGTGTTTGTGTGTAGACATCATGAACAAATGTGAAGTAGACAGTATTTGCGTCATATATTTCAAGAGTATTCTTTTTTCAGAGGTGAGCTACAGAATGCGACGCCAATAAAGATAATGGTTAATTTCTTCCTATAAGATTGTCCGACCTTATATGGAATACAGGCTTTAAAGAGCTGCTGCATCGCACATGTAGCCGTAGAGGAGGAATGATACTCCAACCCACTCACCATCGACAAAATCCAAAGTACACCACCCTTCGTTCGGGAATCCAACTAACAGCTACTAGCTCATACTTACTCCCACTAATCTGCCACTTCGTTAAATGATCTAAAACAATTTTCATAATGAATTGATAAGGATTGAGAATCTATGCTTTTGCTAGAAAACGATTGATGTGAGGTGAAAGTTTAAGGAAGGGTCTAAACTCTCACTCTTGACTGGCGAAACCAAGATGATCTAGAAGGTTCAGTACATATCCCAAGTGCCAGCTTAATCATTAAAGGAAAACCAATATCAATAATCTTAATGGACTATATTACTAACAAAGCAGTAGTACCTCCCGTGAGGTCTAGCTTATCAGTCGAGTTGCTACGTTTGGAAGCCAATAAGTGCGGGTAGAGAAGCCAATGGAAAACGGTATTCTTGAGAAGTCCTTCAACGATGTGATTGCATTAATAGCAAAGGTACCACAGCTACTGACACCCTCAAACACTTATTTTCAAGAATGCGATTACTAGTTTCATACCCTATTACATAGAACAACAAATATATCTATTTGTAGGCCACTGCAAGACAAAGGACTTAGACATATCATTTTACGTCTGTGAGGTTGACAGTTTTTATCACCACACTACAGCTAGACAGAGTAGATTGGTGATGGTGGTGAGATTTTTTTCTGATTGCTAACAACAAATCAACCTAATATGGGTGGCTCTGACTAGTATACCATTCCTGATCATGGCAATATGCAAACCCTTTCACCATGTTAAGGTATCCCCAACCAGTAGATACTAAATAGAACGTTTCACTATAGCTGACATATAGTGACATCGATGCCCTCATGGTGAAAGTTAAGGCATATTTACACCTAAGCACTTTTGTGTTATGGGCAGTTACGGCGTGGGTCCGTAAGAAGCCACCCAGAAGCCCACCAAAATATAAGGAGAGCGCTGGTGGTGTCTGGCACGGTTCGCCAAAGTCAGCTAAAATTTGTACAAGGCCGCCAGGCTTTTAAAGTTTTCAAAATGTTGCTCACCTTCTGGCAGCCTGATGAAGTTACAAGAAACCATAAACTGTGAGGCATAGCACTACAACAAAAAGTGTAAGAACCCGCAAAGGTATGAAGGGTTCCACAACACATCCCACGATACCGCACCATTCGCATCCCCGGTTTGGCTTTATACATCCCATGCAGGAGTGTTATGACATGAGGTCATGGCGGTGTGCTGTGCCCGTGCTGTGCCCTTACAGCGCCTTCATACAGTTTTTTTACACAGCAAACACATGTTACAGAGCATGCGGCGTGTCAAGGCGCCTACCTAGGTAGATTGTAGGAAAGGCTCCCGCAGGCTGCCTGGAGAGAAATAAAAAGGGCCAGTCAGAAAACAGGGCATCATGTGTGCTCTGAAAGCCTTACAACACATCCCCAGCCACTCTCGGTGCAATTGACCCAAAGACGCCTCTTCGAAAAACTATCCCTAGGCCTACCCAGTAGTCCCAGGCCAACAAGGACACCCAGGACATCCAGCCTGCCCAACTGGAGGAGACAGCAAACAACGAAGAAGACCTGACCGTAGGGCCCACACAGTTCTCATTGTCAAAACCCAGGAAACCACAGGCTCGAATGGTATCGTAGTGAAGACAAAAAAACAATACCGACCTAGCAAGAAGGACATATAAGACTAACCACTCACGCCAGCGGACAAGTCATACCCTACCTTATACAAGAAGTGAGACGGCAATAATCCAATCCAAAGAGGGAGGAGGAACTCTGGTGTGAACTGGTAATGAAATTTATGAATTGCATCTTCCAGAGAGTTCAGAAGTACTTCAAAGCCCATGGTACCGATTTCGGGAAGATCGAGAAGAGGAAGCACAAGAGCAAGTCAGCTGCATGGCACAGGACAGCATGGAAGGAGGATGTCATGACTAAGGGGGCATTCCTGGAAGGTCACATCGCCTGCGAACCCACAGTAGTAAGTGATTGACTCTCACCTGAATCCTCCCACAAAACCGACGCAGACGATTCCTCCAGTGCTGATATGCCGGGCCTTTCAGTAACTTTGATCCAGTTGAGGAAGCTGCTGAAGCACAAGAGACCTCGTATATTGATAGTGTAGTGACGGCAATCCGCCAACACACCTTAATCAACTGAAGGACTGCAGTCTCCACTAACATAATTTATGACCCCCATCAACACACCAATGCCACAAACCAAGGGCAATACTCATCGTGACATCACTGTATTCATCTGGAACTTGACTCAACATTTGGAGTAAATGCCTCGGTGATATCAGAAGCCCTTCTTCGAGCAAGTGATCAAGGTTTGCCATAGTTTGGAGGGACCTTGAAGACGAGGATGCCAAGACAAAAGAGGTCATGGCTCAGAAGGGCTATTACCACTGGACCCCAGCATGGGTTGGGAAAATAACACAAACAAAACCAGGAACTAGTACCGCTATTGCACCACAACCAATTCGCGGACCATCACGCCAGTGGTTCCCATCTTAGCTCCATCAACAACCTATATATTACCAATATAATCTCCTCCCTCAACAGCAGCCGCTGCAGCAGTGCTTCTCTCGTCCTTAGCAGGTGTACCCGACACAGGTGATACAGGTATTGACACAATCATTGTTTCCCCAGTGGATGGTAAACACCACTGGACTTCTCCCCTACACCTTCAACTTCTTCGCTGTCTCGGCTTGTCAATGGCATCTTGGCAGACTTGCCGCCCCTACTGACACCTCCACCAACAACTTGCCCATCTCCCTAGGTGAAAAGGAAGACAATGACCCTGACACAACAGTGTGATAAAGTGACACAAACAATATATATATATATATATATATATATATATATATATATATATATATATATATATATATGTATGTATATATATATATATATATATATATATATATATATATATATATATATATATATATATATATACAATTTTTTTTTCCTTATAATATTTTTTTTGTATTTTATACTCTTGAAAATGTTTCTTTTTGTAACAGATATGTTGAAATATTGACTTCCATTTATTCCTTATTAATGCTTAATTTTTATGTTATGACAATATATATGAATATATGAATGGGTAAAATTAAATTGAATAATGAATTAGCATGGCCATAAAGAAAAATATCATGAAGAAATATAAGAGAAAATATAACATGAAATAAGAAGTAAGAAATATAAAAATAAATAAAACATGGCAAATAAAATGAATTATAAAATGAAATCCAACATGAAATAAAAAGGGCCATCAGGTGATATAATAACATATAATGTAAGGAACATTAATACAATATTGCGAAAATCATCAAATAAACATGAACACATACAAATGATAATGAAACAATAATTATTATTGAATGGAAATGGTTGTTAAACAGGGGATCAATAAAAAGTCAGTAACCGACTAATGACATTGATTTCATTTTATAATATATGATATTCACATTTGAAAATGTTATAAAGAAAGTCACATCTTCATTTTCTTACATTCTATGCTTTTATGTTTTTAGTAAGTATTCTTCTTATATCTATCATTTACTTCTAATTTGTCTCATTATTCTCAATTCTGTGATTATTACTTTTTGTTCAGTATTTTCCAACATCCTTTTTTATAATTATGTACAATTCATCATTTCAATATATTCTATTATATTGATATTGATATTAATTTTTAGGATAATACAAAAGTTTGGAAGTGTAAAACAATGATAAGTACATCCTGAACTTTATTTATAATTATCTCCATTGAATGGGGTAGGTTTTATTTAGTTTTTTGGGTCCTCTAGTCGTCAGTAGCTGGTCGTCCTTGGCGAAGCACCATTTGCTCTTACCATTCCACTGCGCCTCTATCCAATGAGTAGTACTTGGCCAGGTAATCTCTAAAGGCCTTCACTCGACGTGAGTTGTTCGGTCCCCCTCTTGCCATGAGTCGTTCCATGAGGTTCTGCAACTCCTACTTTCAAGTACCTGATATGACGTTATGATGTTGGTCCTCATGATCAACGTCAGTGACAGCACATGGGTAGTGTTGCAGTGGCAGGCGGTGTATAACATATGTGCAAAAAGTTATCTTCTTACAAACCTTTATATCTTGTTGCACTATCGTCCCGAAGACCTGCCATCTCATTTGCAGCAGGCTCAATGCGTTTTCCACCACACAACGAGCTCAAGATATTCTGTAGATGTATAGTCGTTCGGTGGGATCTTGTAATTTGTGGGAAAAGGGCTTCGTCATCCGCGACCTGAGAGTGAAGGCATTACTGATGACTATGTGGAATGGGATGGGTGCTTTTTTAGTGGACAGATTTGTGTCTTGAGGGAGTCCAGCTCGATTGTAAGTGATAGCCATGGGCAAGATGTACTTCTGTCAGGTTCCTCCATACCAGACACCTCCTGCACTAATGCCGAAAAACAGGAACCTGTATTTTCCTACGGAGGGGACTATGAGGACAATGCTGTGGAATGTCTTGTAATTGAAGAACAATGATATTCTATCTTTGGGTTTCTTGATTGCGACATGTTTCCATCCAGAGCTCCTGCACAATTGAAGTAGTTCCACTTTAAAGCGAAACATTTTACTACGTTGTTCCATTCTTTTGCTGTCTTGGGACACTTCATGCCTTCTGGTTTCTAGGTGTTGATATCAGCTTGGCAGACTAATGGGATAAACCAACGTATGGAACTCTTAGAGACTCTGAAGCAGTATTGGAGACTTGGATAGTCATTACCACTTGCCACATTGCAGAAAGTGATCACCAACTTTACTCACACCTCTAGTGCATTCTGCATTTTCGTGTCCTTCTTCAAAATTAATATCAGCGTTTCGACCACTGCCTCAAGGTAGATGCATAGGAAGTTCTTGTGTCCTTTACAGTCCTTCTTTTTCAGTTCTTGTAGCAACTGGTTGTAGTCTCCTTGTAGTTGTCTCTGTGTCAGCCACTCCTAGGCCCATATCCCCCCTGTCCTGCCGTCCTTTATATAAATCTGTCTGGGTGGATTTGACTCTTTAGTACTTCTTCTCAACTCGTTATTGACCTGGACTACAATCAGACATAGAACAGCTACCAAAAATCTCTGAATCTCCAGGGGTAAGAGGCTGTGGAAGTCCATAATACATGCTGGCTCTATGTGGAAGAATGATGTGCTTGGCAGGCCATTGTATATGCCCCTGGTTCATATCCGACAGTGCATGTGCAACATTGATGCAGCATCCCATGACTTGTATTGTGCACATGTGCATGCACTGTGCAACAACACTGCAAGCCAACCACAACACACCGCTACCTGAAGTAACAGAGCCGTAAGATCGTTACCCATGGCATCTGAACACGCACCATAAAAGTGCACCAATGCCATACAACTGCACCAGACACCACAATGTCTCTGCAACATCACGCCGTAACATGCCCATAATATACCGCACGGATCCGCGTGGCCCTGCTCAATACCAGCCATATTGACTCACACTGCTTCGAGTTTCTTGCTGCTTTTTGCGGACCCACACCGTAACTACCCAAAACACAAAAGTGCGTAGGAGTAACCATGCCTTCACATGCCATCTTTCTGAAAGGGCGATGTCTTATGGTAGGATAACACACGGCTTTTGGACTGCCACCCTTGTGTGCACCCAACTGTAAATAGGGAGGAGCGTTTATTTTTTTTTTCATCTCGTGGAATAAAGTAGGTGTAGGGGTGGCATGAAATTAGTTGACATTGCCGTCATACCATAGTAAGGAGAAACGTTCTTAGTGATATAAACTTATATGAGTGCATGTAAGTATTGTCATGTGGCTTTCACTACTGGTTCCAGCAAATGCGAGGTGTGAAAAACTTGTAAGCCCCCATTCCAAATTGGAACAATCCAAAACTCCCTACTCAAAAAAATATGAGCCGTAACCACAGACCAACAAAACATACACGGTGTACAGCCATACTAAACTTTGTAATCAGTATACCCTGGTGCTGTCTGGTGCCAAAGTATAACTAGCTACAATTACCATTATATACACATACACACATAGATTTATATATATATATATATATATATATATATATATATATATATATATATATATATATATATATATATATATATATATATATATGTGTGTGTGTGTGTGTGTGTGTGTGTGTGTGTAAATATTTATATGTACACAAGACTTGAATATAAATCTTTGGAGAGAAAGCAACTTACAGACAATATTTGTTTAAAATAAGAAAATAAAATCAGGGGCATCAGGTTTATGCAGTAGAGCACCAAGGCATTTCCCTTGTTCAATTTTGAGGCTTGCATGTATGTTTTTATGTGTATATGTGAGGAAATCTGTATTGGGTGTTATATAGTACTATATTTTTCTCTTCATTTAATTTACCAATCTGAAAATTTGTTCGACATTTCAAAATGCATATTTTTTTTTCACTTTAAAACCTTATTTAATAAATACTCTACCTTCCTTTTCTGCGGGAGTCATATACTTCTCAGCTGTAAAATGCTCTTCACACAGTAAGACATATTTGGTGATAATACTGTGACTTCCACCGGATCTAGCAGACTGTGGTGACTTCAACTATTTTGGTAAAATTAATTTTATTTTCACGTTGTGTACCCATTTCTTGCACCTGTGAATTTCATCAAGCAAATCTATTTTCACCTTTTTACGTTTAGATAAATAAAATATTTATTAGATGAATATCTTAAGCGTAAAGAATATTTTTATCCTAATTTAAAAATGTATTATCGAAATTATGCATCAATTATTGTAATCTATACTTTATCTCAAACACAAGAACACTCTTAGGCGTACCAGAAAGACGCTTTAAACAATGAAAAATGAACAGCTATATATATAGGTGGTAATGGTGGTGTTGCAATTGCATGTTTTCTTGACTTCATAAACTCTAACAGGTTTTTGCCACCGTCATCATATAGTGTTTTTGGGCTCAGGCCATGTCGTCCTTATGGAAGTTCCTAATTGGTAGCTTTCTATGGTATATTTGACTACAGTGATATTTCCAGAGAACTTTACCTTAAGGTATCTAGAATTCTAACTCACGGAGCGAATATCCCTAAATAATCTCACAGGGATATCGCATAATATCAGAGGACGTATTCTTGACACGTCACATAGCTATCTTCGCCCCGAACAGTATTAACGCTTCGAGGGGGATATAGTGATAAGAATCCGAAACGAGAATGAAAAGAGAGCTGCTCATAAGGCATCTTTCCTATCCCGTTTCCAGTGTGTATCTGATGAAGGCGGTAGCGCCCTCTTTATTCCTTTTCGTGTAGCTCTACTACTCGGTGTTTTCCCTTGTGTTCTCTCGTTATTTTGGATTTAATTCAACTTTTTGATGACTTCTCCGGCCTCTTCTGCCTCTGGAAAGTTGAGTATTATCTTTATTATGTATAAATGTAAGCCCTTGTCGTTTTGAATTAAATCAAAAGGGATTTTAACGTAAACAAGAGCTGTTGCCTACCGGAGGCATCTTGGATGCTAGCGCTCGCTCTTATGGGTCAGTTAGTTAGCTAGAGCGACGTTTCCAGTTTGTTATGCTTTAATAATTTAGCTATTTAGCTACTCTAGAGATGCTTATATTGCTCGGTCAGTTTTAGGTCGGTGATTTCGCCACAGGTCGAGGTACCGATCTCGCCCTTCGTGAGGCTTCGTAGCCTAGACGTCTGGCACTAGTACTTTCATGCATGGTATAAGTTTTTCCGAGTGTTATATTATTGAAGCTATAGGCAAATATTTTATACATGTAAGATATGGTTGAATGTTTTTTCCAAGATTGTATACGAGAGAGTATCGGTGATTTAGGTAATCTATTCTCACCTAGCTAGTATTCTAGGTACAGTAGTATACTTTCGCACATCCCGATTGTTCTTTCCTCCTCCGGAGGCCAAGTTCAATCCCTCTCTCCCTCTGAAAGCCCTTGGCTTAATCCTAGTGGTTCTACCTGTATATTATTCCAGGTATTACTATTCTAGGATATATCTGCCCTGTCCTGATAACCAGAGTGACTGGTTTTTGGGTTTGGGCCGAACTTCAGAGTTTTTAGTCTGTGGTCTGCTTCTTCCTAGCATGGAGAATGAGTCTCCTTTGCTAGGTTAGGGGCGGACACAGGAAGCTCTGCTTCCCTAGTCCATGTCGGAAGGATTCTGATGATTCCTTCCTTTAGTGGCCTAGTAGACTGTCCTGTGTTGTTTTTTCTCGGGCTGGAGAATAAGTTTCTCGTTGCCCGGCGAAATAACTTCACCTAACTTTGTTCTGGTTGGGAAGAGGATAGCAAGCATTGCCAGTCTTCCTCCCTAATAGACAACTCTTGGTTAGGATGAGCTTCCCTAACTGCCGAGTGTGTCTCTTGCTAGAACAAAGTCTTTAGGGCCCTTATCCCTTCCCCACCTCTCTTTCTTTTATTTTCCTTTGACCATAGTCCTTCTTCCGTACCTATCTTAGGTTAGGATGGAGGACCGGCTCAGCTCTCTGCCAGCCGGCATTACGTGCCGGCCGGCAGAGAGCTTTTGTTCTTTGCAGAGTGAGCCCCAGACCTCGCTTGGTCTCTCTTCCATGTCTGCCGGTAGAGCCCGGCAGGCTGTGGATTCTTTGGAAGCCTGAATGCTACATTCTCCCCTTTTATAAGTTCACTCTTTCTGGATGGAAGGTCGTATGGCATGCCGCCTTATAACCTTTCATCCATACTGTTTCTCTGACTATTGTGTTGCACCCCTATCCCGGCTGCTGGCTTGACAGCCAACAGCAGGGCAGGTAGAGGTTCTCTGGTTCTTGGCTACTGCTGGCCGGCATGGGTTTTATTACCTTTGCCGGCCGGCATTGGAATCACATCCCAAATCTGCTCGCCATTGAATTTAGCAGCCGGCAGCCGGGTATTAGTGTTTTCAGCTGTCGGCTGGCAATGATTGCTGGCCGGCACACAGTCGCGAATCAGGGGGCTGCCGCCTATTAGTTAAAGATAGTATATATTTGATCTATAAAGGGGTAGATGCCGGTCGGCACGTGCTGGCGTATGCCGGTATGTACCGGCACCTGCTGGCTGGCACAACAGCATGCGATTTACAGTAGTTGCTATATTCGTAGTGTAGTACACACTGCATTAGTAGAAACTGCTGTACAGAGTTTGTGATAACGCTAAAGTTCTTCATCATACGTAATGTTATCTTGTACAGCCTTTTGTTGAGACCGTACATTATATAGAAAGTTAGTTCTTTCTGTATTTTTTCGATCCCGTATATTAAAACTACACATTAATTTTCCGTTTAGGAAATTACATGAGGTATTCTAGTATATAATTAACCTTAGTTTTAATATCTGTGAGGTTACGTCAATTGACTGGAAAGGAAATACAAGTCTGTGTCTTTCCTTTTTTCTTTTATAGATGTTCTATATAAGCTAAATGTCTCAATATAAGTGAAAACCTTCACTTGATACTCATGGATTTTTCTTCTCTTTGCAGGATGACCATCCGAAGTGCAGGAGTGTGCTCTGTTTTGTCCGCAGTAAAAACTTCTGTGCACATCAATATTGCAGGACTCACGCAACATGGTACTCTCAGGTTTGTACAGTTTGTTCTAACCTGATTACCAAGGCTTTTGACGACCCTAAGTCAATGGAGTCAAGGGATGCTGCCAGGGAAACATTATGATCCTGGGTGAGGGGCTTTCAGAAAAACACCTTGGGTCCCTACCTTCCAAATGAGAAGATGAGGGCCTACCTTTTCCCTAAAGCATCGGCTGATGCAATCATCCCCCAGCCTCAGGTGGAGATACCAAGTGCACAGAATCCGGTAGATTCTGAAGTCTCAGCCGCCCTTTAAGACATCCAATTGGACGATAGGATGTTGGAGGTGTTGGATTCTACTAAGAGGGAAGTTCTAGGAGAAGGTCCGGAGGAGGAGCTGTTCCAGGCTCCTCAAGTAGAAGAGGAAGAAATGTCGATTACATCGGTTCCTGACCCAGAACCTATTCCGTCTACATCTTCTGCTATCCCAGATGAACTGGAAAGGACTTTTTCTTCCATTGTTGAGATGATCCAACAAATTCAAAGGAAGAATGATGAGAAGGAAGCTGCAATGAAACTAGAGTTACGTAGACTTGCAGCATCACGTGGGCCCCAGAGGCGGCTCAGCGTGAAGGATCTTCCTTTGTGCTCAGATACCAATCCTTGGAGGTATGCCGAACACATGTCAATGACAACCGGGAAGATCGTGTTCTCATAAAAGTTGGGAGCAATTCCCCTGGAAGAAGTGAAATTTTCGCCCAACAAAAATTCTTATCTAGACTGCTATGTCCGTCTTAGGGAGGAGCCTTTCCCTTCTTGGAAAAGAGATATAAGGCAGCCTTAAAGACGGTGGAGGCAGGGAAACCATGCCCCTCCTTGGTGGAGTGCAAGCCGTTATCTCTGACCTTGCCCTTGGACCAAGAAGACTGGAAAGACGTACACCTTACCTTCTCAGTCGGGAAGCTATAAGCTCATATTGCTGAACGCCAGTTCAGTGAGGCACTTCCAAAACTGTCGGAGGTTCTCTTGCGTAGAGAGCAAGAGACAAAGGAAAGACTTGCGGCATCGATGTCGTTGCAAACGACACTAGAAACGATGGCAAGTGTTCCCAAGAACCAGGTCATGTTCATGGTTGTGGCCAAAACCCATCAAGCCACAGTTACGAAGGATCTCCATAGCTTTATTAAAGCTAGGAGAGCCTCTAGAGAGTTTGTGTTCACCTCGGCTGCGGTGAGGCATGAACCGAGGAAACTGATCTCCTCTTGTATTTACGGTAAAGACCTCTTTCCCAATGAAGTGGTTAAAGAGGTAGTAGACAAGGCCGCCACAGAGAATAGGATCCTTCTCAAAAGGTGGGGCTTAGATCTTAAGAGAAAGTCTTCTCCGGATGAGAGTCCCCAACCCAAGAGGAAGAATAAAAAAGCCTGGGTCATCCTCTCGGCCGGCTAAACCGTACCGACAGCAACATCAACATTAACTTCCTGTGACCGCGGTGCCTCAGATAGTGGCACAACCTCCAACCACGTGCCAGCTGGTACCTCAAAAAGTGGCGACACAGTCGCCAGTTTTTACCCAGCCTTCGAAAGGCAGACTTCTTCCTTTCGTTCGAGGGCTAGAGGAACAGCCAGAGGTTCTTCTAGACGCCCTTCAAGAGGAAGAGGACACAGGGGAGGTCGCGGTCAAGGAGGCAAGGCCTCAGGTCCACAGTATCAGAAGTAAGATACTTCCAGTAAGAGGGAGACTACAGCTATTTAGGGATCGCTGGACCTTCGATCCCTGGGCCCACAGCCTGATTAAAAATGAACTAGGTTGGAGCTGGAGCAGTCCTCCACCTAAATTTCCTCTATTCTTCCAACACTCATCCCTCGTTATGGAAAAAATATGTCAGAGAACTCTTAGACAAAAGAGTAATCTGGAAAATAAAATTCCATGAAATTCCAAGGAAGGCTGTTTTGTGTACCAAGAAGGACTCAGAAAAACTCAGAGTCATTCTAGACTTGTCGCCACTCAAAAAGTTCATAGTGAACTACAAGTTCAGAATGCTCACGCTTCAGCATATAAGGACCCTACTGCCCAGGAGGGCATATGCTGTCGCTATAGTCTTGTCTGACGCTTATTGGCATATTCCAATTAATCTTCACCTCTCCTCCTACCTAGGATTCAAGTTACATAGAAAACTTTACGCCTTCAGAGCCATGCCTTTCAGGCTAAACATAGCCCCAAGGATTTTCACGAAGCTCGCGAACGCAGTCATCCATCAATTACGCCTAAGGAGGTCCAAGTAGTAGCCTACTTGGACGACTGGCTGGTGTGGGCAGCATCAAGGACAGAATGCATGCAAGCTTCTAAGATAGTGATCCAGTTAATGGAACATCTGGGATTCAGGATCAACATCAAAAAGTCTCGACTTTCTCCTGCTCAAAAATTTCAGTGGTTGGGAATCCTGTGGAATTTGGAGTCACATCAGCTTTACATTCCTAGGAAGAAGAGGAATGATATAGCAGGATCTGTCAAGAGACTGTTGAAATCCAAACGGATATCAAGACGCGAACAGGAGAGAGTGCTGGGCTCTCTACAGTTTGCTTCGATAACAGATCCAGTGCTAAGAGGTTTACACCTATAGAGTCAGAATAGTCCCTTGACGCAGGATCGTTTTCCTTCATCTCGAGTCAAGTCCCAGAGCTACAGATAGACCTCTTTGCGACGAAAGACAACAAGGAAATAGATTGTTACGTGTCCCTTTAACAGGATCCGTTAGCGGAGAAAGTGGACGCTATGTCCCTGGACTGGAACAGATGGTCCAGTATCTATCTGTTCCCTCTGCACAACCTCCTTTTGAAGGTCCTCGATAAGCTGAGATCCTTCAAAGGGAAAGCAGCAATAGTGGCCCACAAGTGGCCAAATAGCATGTGGTTCCCTCTGGCATTAGAACTACGACTATAATTCGTACCGCTACCGGATCCATCCCTGTCTCAGCGAGTACAGAAGTTGACTGTCTTCGCTCCATCACAGAAAACATGGAACCTACACCTCATGATTTTCTCTCCTTAACGATGAGAAAAAGATTTGGTGTTTAAAAGTCAGTTTAGACTTTTGGAGGAAACCAGAAGACATTATGAGGCTTCAGGGAAGGAATAGCTATCCTTTGTCAAGAAGAAGAAACCGAAAGAAATCCCGACAGATTCCTATTTATCATTCTTCACTCACCTTCATGAGCAAGGTTTAGCAGCCAACACAATTCTCTTGTTCAAGCCTGCCTTGACAAGTCAGATACCATATGCCTTACAGGTCGACCTTTATAACGACGTTCTTAATGAACTAGCCCTTCAACGTTTCCAAAGATTCCTCATTTGTGTATAAATAATGGACAACGAGGAATGTGGTTAGAAGGTTTTGATTTTAGGTAATTTTTCTGTTTGTTCTCGCTTTGGGGGCCAGAGTTATGAAATAGTGGCTCTCTCTAGAGAGGAAGGCCACGTACAGTTCTTGGAGGTAGAACTGAATCTATTTTCTTAAGAGAAACCCTGAGTTCAAAGTTATCTATAACTAAAGGCAAAATTCACCCGTGTTATTCGCAGATCGGATCCAGACAGTACACCCGTTAGTCAAGATCCTAGGAAAGTTGCCTCTTCCATAAAATTTCCTTAATTATATGGACTTTGAACATCCTTGTTTGCACGCCGGCTGGTAGACATCCAAGGCGTTCTTTATGCACTATGCGAAGCAAGTGGAGCAACTTATGAGATCTGTGGTAGCAGCAGGTAAAATTAACCTTCTGTTTTAAGTCTTTGAGGAACAGTGTAATTAATTTGGGACGATTAATTAAGAGGGTATGCGGGTAGTCACTGTATGTTACTACACGCTGAACGATAGGCCACAAAAGTGTCCTTACGAACTATTCCATTGACGTTGGTGAACTATAGCATAATTATTATTATTATTATTATTACTATCCAAGCTACAACCCTAGTTGGAAAAGCAAGATGCTATAAGCCCAGGGGCTCCAACAGGGAAAAATAGCCCAGTGAGGAAAGGAAATAAGGAAATAAATAAATGAAGAGAACAAATTAACAATAAATCATAATAAAAACAGTAACAACGTCAAAACAGACATGTCATATATAAACTATTAACAGCATCAAAAACAAATATGTCATAAATAAACTATAAAAAGACTCATGTCCGCCTGGTCAACAAAAAAGCATTTGCTCCAACTTTGAACTTTTGAAGTTCTACTGATTCAACCACCCGATTAGGAAGATCATTCCACAACTTGGTAACAGCTGGAATAAAACTTCTAGAGTACTGCGTAGTATTGAGTCTCGTGATGGAGAAGGCCTGGCTATTAGAATTAACTGCCTGCCTAGTATTACGAACAGGATAGAATTGTCCAGGGAGATCTGAATGTAAAGGATGGTCAGAGTTATGAAAAATCTTATGCAACATGCATAATGAACTAATTGAACGACGGTGCCAGAGATTAATATCTAGATCAGGAATAAGAAATTTAATAGACCGTAAGTTTCTGTCCAACAAATTAAGATGAGAATCAGCAGCTGAAGACCAAACAGGAGAACGATACTCAAAACAAGGTAGAATGAAAGAATTAAAACACTTCTTCAGAATAGATTGATCACCGAAAATCTTGAAAGACTTTCTCAATAAGCCTATTTTTTGTGCAATTGAAGAAGACAGAGACCTTATATGTTTCTCAAAAGTAAATTTACTGTCGAGAATCACACCTAAAATTTTGAATGAGTCATACATATTTGAAGAAACATTATCAATACTGAGATCCGGATGTTGAGGAGCCACCGTCCTTGACCTACTTACAATCATACTTTGAGTTTTGTTAGGATTCAACTTCATACCCCATAATTTGCACCATGCACTAATTCTAGCTAAATCTCTATTAAGGGATTCACCAACCCTAGATCTACATTCAGGGGATGGAATTGATGCAAAGAGAGTAGCATCATCTGCATATGCAACAAGCTTGTTTTCTAGGCCAAACCACATGTCATGTGTATATAGTATGAAAAGTAATGGGCCAAGAACACTACCCTGTGGAACAC
>NC_090733.1:39855156-39860156 GCF_036898095.1 Palaemon carinicauda
TATAGGTATAAAGACTAAATTTTCTGACTGAAGTAGTAGATAATTCCCCATTAACATTTCAATATCTCTATATCTACTAGACGAGTTTCCCGTCAGTGATGTATGGCGTAGTTGGACATTTGTATATTTTTGTTGATGTAAATTTTAGAGTTGGCACTATAGGTGTATTTGAACATTTTCGTTCAAAGAGCTCAACCAGAAGCTCTTTTTTTCCATTAAAACTTCCTCCATTTCTTAGCAACTGAAAATATGTGTCTCTTCCAAATATTTTAAATGTTTCGGTCAGAAAAGGAATTTAAGGTTTATCTTCAAAGCATTGTTTTTTTTTTTTTTTTTTTTTTTTGTAGTAACTGCACTTCCTTGTTAGAGTCTTCTAATATTGTTCCCTCTTTTACACTCGAATAAGTACTGTGGTACATTTCTCACTTGATTCGATATTATGAAAGCTGTTGTGTAGTTTTTATATTCAGTAAATGTACGAATAATAAGGTTTATTCAAAAATCGTTTCATGTGATAATTATTATTATTTTTATTATTATTATTATTATTATTATTATTATTATTATTATTATTATTATTATTATTATTATTATTATTATTATTATATTTGCAACCAAAGCTATAAAACTGGTTGGAAAAGCAAAATTCTATATGCTCAAGGGCTCCAACAGCAAAAAATCCTATTGAGGAAAGGGAACAATTAAATAAATAAGCTACAACGTAAGTGATAAACAATCGAAATAAAACATTTCAAAAACAATAAAAACATTAAATTATATCTTTTATATATAACAGTAAAAACTTAGAAATAAAAAAGAAAGAAAAATTAGATTGAACAGAGTACCACATTGTACCTTCAAAAAAGAAAACTTTTATACAAGACAATGGAAGGCCATGGTACAGAGGCTATGGTACTACCTACGACTAGAAAACAATGGCTTGATTTTGGAGTGTCCTCCTAGAAGAGCTGATTGAGTATAGAATCCTCAATTTATAAAGTGACTTTTATTGCAGAGTCAGATAAATTACTTATATATCAACCAATACAAACCAAATTGTGTCATCCATTAACGTATATTATTTCATAATTTAATTCTACTTGATATTGTGACGGCGCCGAGTAAGGCTGTGAACTCAAAGGCAGGTTAGAAACGACTGAGTTATATTATTGTAGAACACTCTCCTTATATACAAAACCTCAAGGCAACAGGACATAACAAGTTCACAAGACAGACAATATCACAGAGGAAAAACCAGACATGAATTTTCGTGTTCGTTTTAGTGCGAGGGAAGAGCGAAGATACAAGCATAATATATACAAAAGGAATTATGTACAATTGTGTGAAACATGGTTGGTATATGGCTCCCCCCCTAAAAATGACATACTGTACATGTTAAATAGGGCGCCCTGATCTAGAAAGGCGAACTGTAGGCGGGTCATCTGGCAGAAGATAAGCAGGTTTTAGACGATCAATGGAGACCCAGTCTTCTTTGCCCCGAATGTTTAGGAGGAATGCTTTCGCACTGCGTCGGATCACAAGGAAAGGGCCCGTGTAAGGGGGCGTTAGTGGTGGCTTGCTGGTGTCGTTGCGCAGGAAGACGTGCGTTGCAGATTGCAAGTCTGTTGGTATATGATGCTTTGCTGGGGGCTTGTAAGTCTGGCGGCACGGAGTAAATTTTCCCACGACGTGACGTATGCGCTGGAGATCGTCGGAGGAGGTTGTAGAAGTAAAAAATTCGGCAGGGACGACCAACGGGTCACCATACACCATTTCAGCTGCCGAGACGTCGAGGGCATCTTTAGGAGTGGTCCTTAGTCCAAGGAGGACCCTGGGAAGCTGAGTAAACCAGTTGCAATCCTTGCAGCGGGACATCAAAGCTGCTTTGAGGGTGCGATGAAAACGTTCAACCATTCCATTGGCAACGGGGTTGTAGGCCGTTGTCTGATGTAGGGTGATGCCCAGGAGATTCACTAATGACGTCCACAATTGGGAGGTGAAAGTGGTTCCCCTGTCAGAAGTAATATGCTCAGGGATACCGAATCTTGAAATCCATACAGAGAGTAAGGCAGATGTACATGAGGCGGACGTTGCAGTTTCCATGGGAATGGCTTCAGGCCAACGAGTGGAGAGGTCGATGACGGTAAACAGGTAACGATGTCCTTGTGATGTGGGTAGGGGGCCTACAACGTCGACGTGAATGTGTGCGAAATGACGCTGTGGTTGAGGAATGGTGCCCACTCCTGAATCCGTGTGTCGATGTACTTTGGAAGTTTGGCAAGAAGTACAGGCGCGGTCCCAATCCTTAGCATCCTTAGAAATGCCGTGCCAAATGAACTTTGCCTTCAGCAGCTGTGCAGTAGAACGGCACGAGGGATGTGAAAGGCCGTGGATGAAATCAAACACCTGTCGGCGAATGGGAGCAGGAATCCAAGGTCGCGGTCTACCAGTACTGACGTCACAGAGGAGGGTGGTGTTGGAGTCTTCGAGGGGAAAATCTTCCCAACGGAGGGACGTGTAGGATGTCCTACAAGCTTGATACTCTGGATCCTGTCGTTGGGCTTCAGCCAGGACGTTGTAATCCAATCCCAGTTGAACGGCAGCCAACGTGTTTCTTGACAGGGCATCGGCAACGGGATTCATTTTCCCAGGGACGTATTGGATTCAGCCACGGCGGAGAGATGTCGGCGTTGACGGGCGGACCAGGCGTCAGACTGTCGAGTGAAGGCGTGCACCAGAGGCATGTGGTCTGTGCGAATGACGAAGGGCGTACCTTCTAAGAAATGGCGAAAGTGACGGACAGCCAAGTGCACCGCCAGCAATTCTCGATCGAAGGTACAATAACCCGATTCTGCCTTGGACAGTTTTCTGCTGAAGAAGGCCAATGGGCGGGCCGAGCCTTTGACCACCTGCTCGAGTACTGCACCAATAGCGACGTCGCTGGCATTGGTGGAGAGAAGGAGAGGGGCGTGTGGGATAGGAAAATTGAGAGCCGCAGCAGTTGATAGGGCCTTCTTTGCATTGCAGAAGGCTGCTTCTTGAAGGGGAACCCACTTCAGGTCCTTTGGCTTGCCCTTGAGGGAGGCGTAGAGGGGAGCATGAGTGGCGGCAATGGCTGGCAGAAAACGGTGATAATAGTTGATCATGCCCAAGAATTCCTGCAGAGCTTTGACAGTCGAGGGTGCGGGGAAATTCTAAACGGCTGCTACCTTCTCAGGGAGGGGATGGACTCCTTCAGGAGTGATACGGTGCCCTAAGAACGACACTTCATTGGCGCCAAAGGTACACTTGTCGTGCCGGACTACAAGGCCGTTTTCTTGCAGGCGGTCGAGCACGATGCGCAGGTGACGGAGGTGTTCCTCTTTTGAGGAGGAGAACACAAGTATGTCGTCCACATAACATACACAGAAAGGGAGGTCCCCTAAGATGCCATCCATGAGACGTTGAAACGTTGCCCCAGCATTACGAAGGCCAAAACAGGAGTAATTGAAGGTGTATGTGCCAAACGGAGTGGTGATGGCGGTCTTGGGGATGTCTTCTGGATTCATAGGCACCTGATAATACCCCTTTAGGAGGTCGAGCGTAGAGAAAACCTTCGCTTTGTGCAGGTAGGAGGTTACATCGGCAATGTTTGGGAGGGGGTACTGATCCGGTTCTGTTTGCATGTTCAGGCGCCTGTAATCCCCGCACGGATGGATTGAGCCGTCTTTCTTCAGAACGATGTGTAAGGGTGACGACCATGGGCTGGAGGCCTTTTGGCAAAGTCCCATTTTCTCCATTTCGGCGAACGTCTGTTTGGTGGCTGCCAATCGTTCCGGTGCCAGACGTCTGAATTTTGCGAAGACTGGGGGTCCTGTCGTCTTGATAAGGTGATAAATACCGTGCTTGGCAGGAACCATGGGTGTTTGGCGAAGTTCTGGACGGAAAACTTCCGGGTACGACGTCAGGAGGTGGGCGTAGGCATCCGTGGGTGCGCTGATGTGGAGAGCGAGGTTAGAGGGGGCGGGTTGAAGAGGTGTCGACAAGTACGAGTCATGAATTTTCATGTTCGTTTTAGTGCGAGGGAAGAGCGAAGATACAAGCATAATATATACAAAAGGAATTATGTACAATTGTGTGAAACACGGTTGGTTCAATATTATTGCCCTTCTCGTATATAGTGGTCTAGCATGATTTGCACAGAAATTTAAATGTAATTAAATGGTTAAAAAGCTTAATCGAATGAGTCTTACTTAAAAGCTTCATAGCAACTAATCCATAAAAAAATATTATTATTAATATTATTATTATTATTATTATTATTATTTTTATCATTATTATTATTATTATTATTATTATTATTATTATTATTATTGTTATTATTATTATCATTATTATTATTATTATTATTATTATTACTTGCAAAACTACAACCATAGTTGGAAAAGCAGGTTGCTATAAACCCAGAGGCCCCAACAGGGAAAATAGCCAAGTGACGAAAGGAAACGAGGAAAAAGATATTTTAAGAACAGTAACAAGCTTGAAATAAATAATTTTTATATACGCTATAAACATTTTGATAAACAAGAGGAAGAGGGATGAAATGGAAACGTGTGTATCCGAGTGTAAACTCAAGCAAGAGAACTCTACCGCAAGGCAGTAGAAAACCATCGTAAAAAGGCTATGGAATTACCCAGGACTAGAGAACATTGGTTTGATTTTGGAGAGTCCTTTTCCTAGCGCTGCTTACAATAGCTAAAGAGTCTCTTCTACCCTTGCCAGAAGGAAAGTAGCCACTCCAAAATTTACAGCACAGTAATTAACCCCTTGGGTGAAGAAGAATTGTTTGGTAATTTCAATTCTGTCAAGTGTATGAAGACAGAGGAGAATGTGAAAAGAATAGGGCAGACTATTCGGTATAAGTGTTGGTAAAGGGCAAGTGAACCGTAACCAGAGAGAAATATCCAATAAAGTACTGTCTACCAGCCAAAAGACCCCATAACTCTATAGCAGTAGTGTCT
>NC_090733.1:39865156-39870156 GCF_036898095.1 Palaemon carinicauda
CTAGACCAGTCTACTCCCCCTGAGATCTCAATTTCAGCTACCTTCTACGAGTCACGTGACAACATCAAGGTCCCAGGAGAAGGAGGGAAGCGAGCCGTGAAGGATGTGGGGACACGTGATCAAGCCTGACCAATAGGACAGTGGTCAGGCCAATCCCCCCTACCCCCCACCCCAATTGGGGGTCAAGTGGGGTTGATCTACCCAGGGAAAACTGGAGATCTTTCTTCTTATCTCAACCTCCATGAGGATAACATCTCCTCTTCTTCACTCAACCTCCTTGAGGGAAACAGTGCGAAACACCATCGCTCTTCACCCTCAAGACATCAGGAAGGCAGGACCTCTGTTTACATATCTTTCCATAAGGGAAGGAACCAGAGTTCTTTTACTAAGGTAAGGTGTCTGATTTTGAGATTCTCAATATCCTTAACCAACCTCCCATCCCTTCCTTATCACATCCCATTTTTCCTTATCCTCTAAAGAAATCCTACCCACTGAACTTTGTATCCTATCCCCTATACCCAGACCACGTGTGCTGTTTAGTCCTAGTTTTAAGTAATTCACCCTGTGACAGTGTTGATTCCCACATATAGTGTTTAAATCCCTAAGCTTTGAATTTTCATTTAATTTGCTTAATGGTTTTAACCATACGGCTTCATCGTGTTCCCAGCCGGTAGAAGTAAGTGTGCTGTTAATAATTCAATTTATTTCCCCTTCCAGTGAACGTTGATTGCTGTGCTGGCGTTTCATCCACGGCCAACCAAACTCCATCCGAAGCTCCTCGTGGCATAAATTAAAACATAATTAGCTATTGTGCTCCCCTTTCTTTTATTAATTTTTATTTAAATGTTATTGTAAATACATATATTTGTCAGTATTCCTTGTATCATTGCTGACTGGCGACCTACCATTGTTATTTGTTTTGTTATGGCCCTTGAGTCCCTTAAGCAAGGCCGGACTCGAACCAGTGGCCCGTAACATATTGGCGACCAAATGCCAGGATTCGCTAAGACAGTAATTTCAAATTAATTTTATCAAAGTCAAATTTCCCCCTTTTTTCTGTCTTTAGTGACTTGACGAACCTCAATTTCATTTTAAGTAAATTATTTAATCACTGGAGTTGGAACCGTGGAAGAAAACAGCAAAAGCATTCTATTCTCATTGTTGAAGTTTTGTGTTTATTAGTGCGTGTGTTCGTACCGCGAACCCTTTTGTTTTGAAAACCACGTGGGAGATTTTAGTCCTATTGTTTAGCGGGAAAGCCAACCGCGTGCGAAGTTGTTCTGTTGTTTTTTTTCTCCGAGTGTTTATTATCACAGTGTTAAAATTTCCCATTTATTGAATATATTTTGCATTAGGTGAATGTATTATTGTGTTATTTTGTGGTTAAAAAAGAAAATAAGTGAAGTGAAACACTTAAGAAATTTTAGGACAAAAACCGTGGCAGGCTGAGCAGTGTTCATCTCAAAACATGGCAAACCTGAAATAACCCAGCCCATCGCCGTGTTTCCGGACGAAGCCAAGGTTTAATAGTCTGTTATTATTATCTTTGTCAATTGTTTACCCATTCTATGCAGACCCGAGATTTTAGTCGAATTATTGTACATTGGTAAGTGATTCACGCACATCAATCATTTAATTTTGTGCATGGAATATTTTATCATTTATCTTTAGTGCTAGGATACCGGCTAGTCTCATATCGGAACTTTTGGCTTACGATTCATGTAAACGTTTTATGGCCGTTGGGCATAATTCTGTAGAGTAACGGTAAGACCACGTAGCGTTCCTTATTTCGATTTTTTTTTCTTTTGATAGTAAGGGTTTGTAATTTCATCTTATTACTTTCGTGGGATATTATTTTCATGTACATTATTGATAGGGATAAATTTTTCATTCATATATATTTTGCAGTGAGTGATTGTTTAATTTTGTGTTAAAACTAAGTGAATTGAAATTTACGAAATTTTAGGAAAAAAACCGTGGTAGACTAAAACACGTGTTAATTTCCTGTGTTGGTAACCGTAAGCACACGTGGCATTCTTTATTTCAATATTTCCTTTTCACAGTAAGGGTATGCAATTTTATTTTGTTACTTTCGTGGGGTATTTTTTTTATGTACATTTTTTAAAGGGATAATTTTCATAAGATTGTGTAATATTGTTAACCTAAAGATAAAGGATTTATGATATCACATTCAATTTAATTTTTTCAGTCAGGGTATAGGATCATTTAGATAAAATATTTGTAGGTGTAATTTTTTAAATTCATTTTGTTTTTATTAAAGGGAAAGTATGTAGAGGGGTTGATGTTCTTAACGAAGCATTAAGCAATCTTCGTGACATTGTTTGTTTATTTAATTTGTTATACTTTAAGTATAAATACAAACTTTGCTTTAAGTCACAGGGTTGCAAGTAGTGGTGTTGCAAGAACGCACCCACACATTTTTACAAATCCATTTTTACAAATCCATTTTGTTTTCCTTAAGACTAGCATAGGAGGGTCACACATCGTGGAGATTCCATTTTTTTCCTTAAGTCTAGCATAGGAGGGTCACACATCGTGGAAATTCCATTTTTTTTCCTTATGACTGGCATAGGAGGGTCACACATCGTGGAGATTCCAATTTTTTTCCTTAAGACTAGCATAGGAGGGTCACACATCGTGGAAATTCCATTTTTTTTTCCTTAAGACTCGCATAGGAGGGTCACACATCGTGGAGATTCCATTTTTTTCCTTCAGACTAGCATTGGAGGGTCACACATCGTGGAGATTCCATTTTTTTCCTTAAGACTAGCATAGGAGGGTCACACATCGTGGAGATTCCATTTTTTTCCCTTAAGACTAGCATAGGAGGGTCACACATCGTGGAGATTCCATTTTTTTTCCTTAAGTCTAGCATAGGAGGGTCACACATCGTGGAGATTCCATTTTTTTTCCTTATGACTGGCATAGGAGGGTCACACATCATGGAGATTCCATTTTTTCCCTTAAGTCTAGCATAGGAGGGTCACACATCGTGGAGATTCCATTTTTTTTCCTTATGGCTGGCACAGGAGGGTCACACATCGTGGAGATTCCATTTTTTTCCTTAAGACTAGCATAGGAGGGTCACACATTGTGGAGATTCCATTTTTTTCCTTAAGACTAGCACAGAGGGTCATTCATTGTTGTGATTCCATTTATTTATGACTAGCAGAGAGGGTCATTCATTGTTGTGATTCCATTTTTATATGACTAGCATAGAGATTCACCCATTGTTGTGATTCCAATTTTTTAAAGACTAGCATAGAGATTCACCCATTGTTGTGATTCCGTTTTTTTTTCGTCCAGCATAGTGTCACCCATAGTTGTGATCTCATTTTTTCCCTGACTAGCCTAGAGGGTCACCTACTGTATAGTTGTGATTCCAGTTTATTTTGTCTAGCATAGAGGGTCACCTATAGTTGTGATTTCAATTTTTATTGTGTAGCACAGTTGTCAAATATATCGTTACTTGTTTGGACGCATTACAACCGGACAGTCTAAGCTCACCCATTGTCGTGACCCTAGTTTTCGAGTTAGGCTCCTGTTCAATTACTTGCAAGGCTTGCTACTCGGTGATAGTTCTTTCTTGAGACGCATTTTTACAGCCATTGTGCATTTTCCCCAGCTCCATCTTCATCCTTTCTTCCATGAGACTCTTGCGTAAGGCTAGAACGTCTTTCCCCTCCGTGTAATTTCTTGCACGGTAAACATCGTACCTTGTGCTGTTGAGTTTGTTCTTGTCGCTGTCTCCACAAGAAGTTAGCAAAATGACTGCTGCTGAGATCAGTGCATTTGTGGATTTGGCAGAACGACAAGGCTATGAGGGAGAGGCCTTGCGAAGGTATGTGCGGGAACTCACGGATGAAGCCAATGCCCGGAGAAGAACGGAGCAAGAAAGGATGCAGTATGCGAGAGAAAGAGCGAGAGCGTATGAATTAAAAAAGCGGGAAATAGACGCTCGATTAGCCCAGCTCAGTAACTCGCTAACTCAACCTAATGGTGCCAACGACCAGCAGGACAACTGCAGAGAGAAACAGTGCATTGAAGGGTTCACCAAGGAACTCCCTACAGCGTAACTGAAGGCGACCATGTCCCAGCTCGGCAAGAAGTGTGGACTGGGGGCAGGGAGTGATCTCGCACATGATGGCTACAACTCAAGCTTGGGTCAAAAGCCTGTGAAGTGTGTACAGCGAGTGCCCCTCAGGTACATGAAGGCTGCCAAGCCGGAGCCTAAAACTGTGAGGACGCAACCTGCAGGGGAAGACGACCGGCTAGGTATCATTGACCTGGGTGAGGTAGCTTGGCTAAGGGGGGAGGCCCAGGAGTCTCCCCCTTCCAGCAATGAGTTTAAGCCCCGTACCCGAGAGTGCTCCCCAGCTAAAGCAATGATGCTTTCCACCAGACCAGAGGTCTCAGAGGAGGACCAAGAGACCATCAGGAGCCAGGCACAGCTCAGCAGATTCCAGCTGATGGGTGAGATGGCGATAAACCACAGGGCACCCACCTACCTGAGCGAGGTGGAAATAAATAACCCCTCTAAGGCTGAGTTCCTGCTAAGGGATGAGGTGCCCCTTAAGATCACCCGAGGTTCTCATGATCCTGTTAAGGTCTCGTGCCGGCAAGTAGTTGTCCCCTGTAATCTCCGCTTGTCGATGCTAGGCGTGGCCCATGAGAGACTGGGAGGACACTTTTGGGTAACAGGTCCTACCCAGATGATCCAGCATCAATTCTGGCTGGGCTTGCACGAGATTGTTAAGGCTTACTTAGCATCGTGCCATCCTTGCCCAGTCTCCGGTAACTATAAGCAAATAATGCTGAGGGCCTCGCTCCAACTCATCCCATCCATTAGTGTCACAGAACTGACACAATTCTTTTATTGGTATGGCTTCCTAGCCACATTTCAGAAGGACGAAGGTTCCCACTTCATGGCAGAGGAGTCACGACCTCTGACCATACTCATGATTCATTTTTGGCTTCAC
>NC_090733.1:39877656-39882656 GCF_036898095.1 Palaemon carinicauda
AGCGGTTAGTATGCCATATAATTCAACAGTAAATATGGAAGATATTGGATGAAGTGCACCTCTACAGTTTAAAGAACTACTATATACTCCAAATCCAACGCCAGCATCAGATTTGGAGCCACCAGTATGTATTAAAGTTGATTCCCTATGTTCTTCAACGGTGAACCGCCCTTCGTCCGGGAATCCAAATAACAGCTGCTAGCTCCTACCTACTCCCACTGATCTACCACTTCGCCAAATGATGTAAAACGATTATCATAATGAATTAATAAGGATGGAGAGCTTATTCTTGTGCTGGTAAAGCATTGAAGTGATGTGAAGGCTTAAGCATGGGCCTAAACTCTCACACTCGACCAGCGAAATCCTGACGACATAAAAGGCTCAGTGCCTATCTCATGTGCCATGTTCATCCTTATGATAGTACCTATATCAATAAACTTAAGAGACTATACTGCCCACAAAGGAATGGGACCTTTCATGAGGTCTTATCAGTCGAGTTACTGCGTTTGGAAGTCAATAAGTGAGGGTTGAGAAGCCAGTGAAAAATAGTATTCTTGGAACATCCTGCAGCAATGTAATTGCACAGATATCAAAGGCACTACGCCTACTGACACCCTCAAACAACTGTTTTCAGTAATGAGCTTAATAGTTTCAAACAAGTCAATTCATGCTTTCATCACTGCGCTGACCAGTGTGGATTGGTGATGGTGCTGAGGTTTTCGTCAGATCGTGCACATCAAACCATCCTAATATGGATGGCCCTGACTAGTAAAGCTTTCCTGGCCATGGCGTTACGTAGAGTCTTTCCCCACGTCAACGTTTCCCCACCAGTAGATACTAAATGGAACGTTTCACTATAGCCGAGATATAGTTACATCGACGACCACGTTGTAAAAATTATATATCATTGTTTAAAAGGTTGATGTATTACGGTTGGAAAACACTCGGCACTTGGACTGGTGACTATGTGTACACCGAACTGTAAATAGGGACTAGCGTCTGTTTGTTGGTTTTCTATCTTGTCAAATAAAGTTAGTGTACGGAGGGCTTAAAGATTTGTTGACATCGCCGTCAATTTATAGTAAGGAGAAACGTTCTTATTCATATAAAGATGTATGTGTATAAGAGTGTAAGAATTTTCATGTGACTTCCACTATCGGGTCCAGCACATGGATGGTGTGTAAACCTTAAAAACCCACAAAGCAAATCAGGACAACCCAAAACCTCCAACTCGAAAAATTATGAAGTGTAAAGTACTCCTTAGCATATCATATGTCTTGGGAAACAAAGCATGAATGGCACTCACTTAAAGAAAATCTTAATTCAGCAGAGACTACGGAATGGACGCAGAGAGGAGCGATGATTTTCTTCGTTCATTATTAAATTCTCAATTCAAAATTATATTTGTTATTCAATGTCGTTTCATCCTACTTTATGACATGACGAATTTGTGGATAGTAAATTGCCTTTATCTTGCTTCCCACTCACAGCTTTTAGATATGTATAAATGGACAACAATCACTGTAACTTTTGATTTATTCTGAAACGCGATAAGGCTTGGATACTTTAAGGAACCGTACTCTCTCTCTCTCTCTCTCTCTCTCTCTCTCTCTCTCTCTCTCTCTCTCTCTCTCTCTCTCTCTCTCTCATCGTTTAAAAGGTTGATGTATTACGGTTGGAAAACACTCGGCACTTGGACTGGTGACTATGTGTACACCGAACTCTTTGCCACGAATCTGCCTCTTCTTCATCTTCTTTCATCATTATAATTAAAGCAGTTATGGAATATTGGAAAAAAATTATTACGGAGGAGAAACCTCATCTATGAGTAATAAAACAGTAACAGAAGAAAAACAATAGAATTAGGTAATAACATAATGAGAGTAAAAATTATCAATGAAATGATTTTGTGTCCCCATACACACACACACACACACACATATATATATATATATATATATATATATATATATATATATATATATATATATATATATATATATATATATATATATATTTATATATATATATATATATATATATATATATATATATATATATATATATATATATATATAATATATATACTGTATATTATTATTATTACTTGCTAAGCTACGACCCTAGTTGGAAAAGCAGGACGTTATAAGCCCAGAGGCCCCAACAGGGAAAATAGCCAAGTGAGGAAAGGACAGAATGGAAAATAAAATATTCTAAGAACAGCAACAACATTAAATTAATATTTCCTATATAAACTATCAAAACTATCAAAACAAGAGGAAGAGAAATAAGATAGAAGAGTGTGCCCGATTGTACCCCCAAGCAAGAGAACTCTAACCCAAGACAGAGGAAGACCATGGTACTGAGGCTATGGCACTACCTAACACTAGAGAACAATGGTTTGATTTTGGAGTGTCCTTCTAGAAGAGCTGCTTACCATAGCCAAAGAGTCTCTTCTACCCTTACCAAGAGGCAAGTGGCCACTGAACAATTATAGTGCAGTAGTTAGCCTCTTGGGTGAAGAAGAATTGCTTGGTAATCTCAGTGTTTTCAGGTGTATAAGGACAGAGGGGAATATGTAAAGAATAGGCCAGACTATTCGGTGTGTGTGTAGGCAAAAGGAAAATGGACCGTAACTAGAGAGATGGATCCAATGTAGTACTGTCAGGCCAGTCAAAGGACCTCATAACTCTCTATATACAATTTCTTTGAAATAAGAAAATAAACTTTAGACAATTTTTTTCTTATGTAATTGGAAACTAGAATTCGAATTAACTTCATAATGGCTGAATTTCGTATAAGGGAAATGTTCTAAAACCAGTGAACGAGAAGTGGTAGCATTTTCAAGTATTAAATTATTAATCAGCCTTTCTAATTAACCCTTTTTTCAGAAAATGTTAAATTATCTTATTTCTATACTTCACAGGTAACAAAATGAAATAATCTTTCTCTCTCTCTCTCTCTCTCTCTCTCTCTCTCTCTCTCTCTCTCTCTCTCTCTCTCTCTCTCAATCTCTCTCTCTCTCTCTCTGTCTCTCTCTGGCTAAAATATTTTTCCAAATATGATGTATTCATTAATTTGCTTTAGTTCTGCTCGACTTAATTGAATTATCCTTTTCTCTTAATGAAGTGCTATTCACCAGATTCATTTTTTGGTCTTTCTGGTATCAATTACATCAAATAATTTATCTTTTTCGAAAGAAAAAAAATTCCTCATAAATGAATGTTAATATTATATAAATCCTCTACAGTTCTTTGCAAATGTGTTTTGATCTTTATCAGTTTTACATAATAAATTAAAAACATGAAAAGTTTTGTACTTATTACCAAATAGGTGCAAATTAGGATGTATATTATGTTTGGAACGTGTAATTTCCCTCGTTGAATGTCGCTTACTATAACGCTAAATGATTTTTTTTATTGCATTCAACATTATGTTATTCGCCCTGACCTAAACCCAAATGATGTTTTAGTTTGTCCTGTCTTGTGAATTCTATTTTCCGGGATTCACATCCAACATTAAACTCTTCACCATAGAATGAACCTAAATGGTCTTTTAGTTCATCCTTTCTTGTAAAGACTTTTTCCACATAAGTCACAAAAAACGTTAAGTTTTCAAAGCAATATTTTGGGTATGGCTTTGAAAACTCGGGGATTTTCGTTCACCTTTGAGATTTAGGGCACCAGATTGACTGGAATAAGTCGTCTTTGCTTTAAAGTACCAGTCCGTCTAGAAGGAAGATCCTGGAATCAACCAACATAAATCAATCAAACATAATGAACTTATCCGGTGGCCAATGGTAAGCTGACACAGTGGACAATAAGCTTCTCAACCCGATCAAAAAGAAGATACTCCACGGACACCAACCCCTTGCTATACATCAGAAGTCAAGACATCGTCCGAGCGGCTGTACAATACAAAGACCGACCTGGATGTAATTAAATTTGACTAATTCTTCCAGCATTTATAACAAAATTAGAACAAATGGAAAACCCCCTTTTGCTTCCATATATAAACTGTCATTGTCCACTGTATTCCTCATTTTTACTTTACACCCTGAAGAGGGCGAATGTGTATTGGTCGAGATATGGGGATTCATTTATATTTCCTTAGTTTCTTTTATGGGCATTTTTGAAGAACCATGTTAAACTGTTTGATTACAGTTATAAGTAAGACGTGTATATATATATATATATATATATATATATATATATATATATATATATATATATATATATATATATATATATATATATATATATATGTATGTATATATATATATATATACATATATATATATATATATATATATATATATATATATATATATATATATATATATATATATATATATATGTATATATATATATACGTATATATAAATATGTATATATATATATATATATATATATATATATATATATATATATATATATATGTGTGTGTGTGTGTGTGTGTGTGTGTTTGAGTGTGTGTGTGTGTGTGTGTGTGTGTGTGTGTGTGTACTGTATGAATATATATTTTTAGTTATTTGGACATGTGCATATCTAATACTGGCAGCGCCCATTAGGTCCTTTAAAACATCATATATTTTCCTTTTTTTTTCTTTTTTTTTTTCAAGTAAGCCCGGATAATACAGTTCACTGTTTAGCATATTCATATAAAAATCTTTAATTATTAATTGTAATTAAGTGATTTTATATGTGGAATTTTCTTCAGTGATCTTAGATATGAACAAAGTAGGGTTACTGATATTTGTTCTTAATATTGCATTTTCTAATTTGAATGTCCTTATCTTTGATAACTTGTAATGTTTTAAACTTTCGGAAATACATCTCGTTTTAAATAGATAGTATAATCTTTTTTAAGTAAAAGGGAGGTTAACTTCATTTGAACATTATTATTTATTGTATTTTTGAAAAGGGGAAAAAAGATAAGCATAAAGATATAGGTTGAAGGTCATTTCTTTTTTTTATTATTGTTCGTAAATAGCAGCTATC
>NC_090733.1:39887656-39892656 GCF_036898095.1 Palaemon carinicauda
GAAGTAAGGGTATTTAATTTCATTGTGGTAATATCTCATGAGATATTATTTTTTATGTAACTCACTTGAAAGGGATAATTTTTGTTAGTGTTAAAATTGTTAACCTAAAGATAAAGGATTTACGATATCACATTCAATTAATTTTTTTTTTCTAGTCAGGGTATACGGTCTTTTAGATAAACTATTTGGGAAGTGTAATTTCTTTAATTGATTTTTTTGTTAAAGGAAAAATATGCAAAGGGGTTGATTTTCTTAACGAAGAAATGAACTAACTCTGTTACATTGTTTGTTTTATTCAATTTATTATACTTTGAGAATAAATAAAAACTTTGCTTGGAGTCATAGAATTGCAAGTGTTGGTGTTGCAAGAATGCTCCCAAACATTCTTACAAATCCATTTTTTTTTTATATGTAACATATAAGGATCCCTCATAGGTGTGATTCCATTTTTTTTATGTCCAGCATAGATGATCCCTCATAGGTGTGATTCCATTTGTTATGCCTAGCATAGAGGTCCCTCATAGGTGTGATTCCATTTTTCTTAAGTCTAGCATAGAGGATCCCTCAGAGGTGTGATTCCATTTTTTTTTATGTCTAGCATAGAGGATCCCTTATAGGTGTGACTCATTTTTTTTTTTTTTATGTTTAGCATAGAGAATCCCTCATCGTTGTGATTCTTTTTTTATGACTAGCATAGAGGTTCACCCATAGTAGTGATTCAATTTTTTTTATGACTAGCATAGAGGCTCACCCATAAATGTAATTCCATTTTATTTTTGACTAGCATACAGGTTCACCCATAGTTGTGATTCAATTATTTTATGACTAGCATGGAGGTTCACCCATAGTTGTGATACTATTTTTTCATGACTAGCATAGAGGTTCACCCATAGTTTTGATTCCAGTTTTTGTATGACTAGCATAGAGGTTCACCCATAGTTGTGATTCCATTCTTTTAATGACTAGCATAGAGGTTCACCCGTAGTTGTGATTCCATTTCTTATTAAGACTAGCGGAAAGGTTCACCCATAGTTGTGATTCTTTTTATTTAAGTTTAGATCACCCATTGTAGTGCCCCCTGGTTTTCAAGTAAGTCTCCTGTTCAATTACTTGCAAGGCTTACTATTTGGTGATAGTTCTTTCTCGAGAGGCATTTTTTACAGCCATTGTGCATTTTGCCCAGCTCCATCTTTATCCCTCCTTCCGTGAGACTCTTGCGTAAGGTTAGAGCATCTTTCCCCTCCTCGTAATTTCTTGCACGGCTAACACCGTACCTTGAGCTGTTTAAGTTTGTTCTGGTTATTGTCTCGAAGGAATTAGCAAAATGACTGCTGCTGAGATTCAGGACTTTGTGGCCCTGGCAGAACGACAAGGTTATGAAGGAGAGGCATTGCAAGGCTATGTGCGGGTGCTTGTGAATGGGGTCAATGCCCGGAGGAAGGTCGAACAAGAAGAGTTTGAGAGAGAGAGAGAGAGAGAGAGAGAGAGAGAGAGAGAGAGAGAGAGAGAGAGAGAATTGAACATGTAGGAACAGGATATCCAGCTAGACAGGATAAACAGCCCTCAACCCAACGGCACGCAAAATGGGCAGTGCTTTCCCTCCATGCCTGTCCACACATTCATTCCTCAATGGGACGATAAGGATCCAGTGAGGTGGCTAAATTAGGTGGAGTCCGTGTTTCAGACGTGTGCTGTAGTGGAGGATATGAAGGCCCTACTACTGTCAAAGCATATGGCAGGGAAAGGGAAGAATGCTCATGCTGCGCTCCCCATTGATAAACAGGGTAATTGTGATGCCGTCAGGAAGGCCTTGATTGAGGCCTATGAAGTAAGTCATGAGAATTTGCACTGTCAGTGGCGTGGGCTCACCAAGTCCCCCACGACATCTTGGTCTGATTGGGGTTCTCAAAAGGATAGGCTCAACACCCTTTGGGTCGAGGCTGCAAAGTGCACTACTTATGACAACCTCCTATAGTTCTTCAAAATTGAGGACTTCCACAGGAACGCCCCACCGGTGCTCTCAATTTACATCTCTAAGAAAAATCCAGCCACGTTTAGAGCATGCAGCAAGTATGCTGATGAGTACGAGCTAGTCCGGTTCAACTTGGGGTCCCTCAGATCAGTTCAATCGGGTAAGTCTAAGCCCCGGCAAAATCTAATCTCCCATACCAAGTGCGGCCATTGCGGGAGATCTAACCACTTGGAAGCCAACTGTTGCCTGAAGCTATCCGGTCATTCAGCGGAGCCAATGAAGCAGAAGAAGGAGCCTAAGGTTAAGGTGACAAAGGTGAACTATGCCAGTGCATACTGCGAGGTTTGTAATTGCTACGGTCACACAAAGAACTACTCACTATGTCCCAGCAAATCCTCAGCCTCTTCTCCAGCTGCGCTCTCAATCTCTATCCGAGAAGCTTCAAAAAGACAACCCGCTGTTGGGGAGATCACAGTAGCTCTGCCGGAAGGAGACGACTCTCCGCAATTGGTCAGAGCATTACAGGATACTAGTGCAGACGTTTTGCTAATCTTATGGCACCAGGTTCCTATCGGCGTCAAAGTCCAGCAGGACAATCGCATGATGGTCCGATGCATTGAAGGAGTCACTAAGGATCTCCCTACTGTGGAGATGAGAGTGACCACGCCCCAGCTCAGCAAAAGGTGCAGGCTAGGGGTCGTGAGCGATCTCGGGCATGAAGGCTATAACTTGCTCTTGGGAAAAGAGCTTCTGACAGGCATACACCGCATGCCCCTCAGGTGCATGAAGGCAGTCGAGCCAGAGCCCGGGAATGAGACGCCCCTACTGAAGAAGACAAATGGCTAGCTGACACTGACCTTGGGGAAATACCTTGGCTATGTGACGTGGCCCAAGAGTCTTCTTCCTACAGCAACGAGTCTGAGCCTTGTACTCCAAAAGCCTATTCAGATGAAGCCGTGCTGCTCACTACCACAGGGAATTGAGCTAACCCAAATACTAGCCCAAGGGTCTTGGAGGAGTCTGAGGGAGAAGCGTCCATCACCCCAGAGGACCTAAGGAGTCGGACGGAGCTCATCAAATTTCTGTTATTGGACAAGATGCTGAAAAACTACAGTGAAGCTGCCTATTCAGACGGAGCAGAGATGATTAATCTCTCAAAGGAGAATTTCCTGGTGAAGGAAGGGGTGCTCTTCAGAATCACCCGAGGCTCCCACGATTTTGCAGAAGCCCTTCGCCGGCAAGTAATTGTTCCTCGTAATCTCCGTTTGTTGGTGCTACGTATGGCCCACGAGGGATTGGAGGACATTGGTGTTAAACGCACTACCCAATTGATCCATCCTCATTTCTTCCTGTCATCCGTGCCAAGTTGCCGGTAACCCAAACCAAGTGGTGCCAAGGGCTCCTCTCCAACCCATTCCATCTGCAGGTATTCCTTTCCATGATGTATTAGTGGATTATGTAGGTCCCCTGCCCAAGAGTGAGCGTGGAAATCATTTCTTATTAACAATGATTGATGTGTTCACGCGCTATCTCGAAGCTGTGCTGACTAGGTGTGCCAATGCCAGTCATGCTGTCAGAGGACTGACACAATTCTTTTGTAGGTTTGGTTTCCAAGCCACAGTCCAGTCGGATAAGGGCTCCCACTTCATGGCAAGAGAGTTTAAGGCAGCAATAGAGTACCATGGTGTCCACCACCAGACCTCTACTACATATGATCCAGAGAGCCAAGGACTCGTGGACAAAGTTAGTGGAGACTAGCTCTTCGGATTGGGAGAACTTGCCTTATGCCTTGTTCGCCCTCCGCCAGGCACGCTCAGAAAGCAGAGTATACAGCCCTTCTGAGTTGCTGTACGCTCACTCCACACGTGGGCCACTAGACATACTCTATAAAGCTTGGGAGGACTCCTCCAAGGCCTCCTGGGTGGAAGAGCTGCCCGATATACAGGGTAAGTTACGAACTGTCTGGGAAATTGCCAAGGCTTCTGAGACAAAGGTACAGGGCATCACAAAAGGTCAAGTAGATCGTGAAGCCTGGGATCAAAGTTATGAAGGGGGAGACCAAGTTCTGGTTCTCAGCCCAGGAAAGTGGAGACCGTTAAGCACATAATTCACGGGCCCCCACAAGATTCTTAGGAAGAAGGGTTAATTAAATTACCTACTTGATTGCGGCATAATACGCGCCAAGTGCCTCCATATCAACCTGCTTAAGCCCTATCAACAGAGGGCCAATGTGGTGGGAACTGTTACCTAGATCCACTCGCCTGAGAGCAACTCCGAGGTTCTGGCCAACTTTAAGCTGGTCACTACTGCCTTGGACACTGTTAAGAGGGGTATCGTCAAGAGCGTCTTGCTAACATATCCATAGGTAGCGCGAGACACACTAGGTCACACCCAACTATTAGAGCACAAGATTGACTTGGTCCCAGGAACGTTTCTGATCCGCCAGAATTATTATCGGTTAAACCCCCAGTGGGCTGAAAGGGTGTCGGAACAGAACAAGTTGCAGCTCAGCTTAGGTCTCATTGAGGAAAGTGAAAGTCCATAGGCATCACCTAGTTCCAAAAGAGGGAGGAGGAGATATGTTATGTGTAGTTTTCCGCAAATTGAATGCAGTAACAAAACCAGAGTCCTACCCACTTCCTCGCATCGAGGATTGCTTGGAGAACGTAGGTGAATCCCCTTATCTAAGTAAGATCGACATAGAAAAGGGCTACCGGCAGCTACCACTGGTAGAGGAGTCGCGGCCACTGACCGCATTCATAACCCGAGATGAACTTTACCAGCGTTGAGTGATGCCTTTTGGTCTTAGAAATGCACCCAGCTGCTTCCAGAAACTCATGAACAAGTTACTAGCGGAGATTTCCAACTGTATGGTCTACTTAGATGACATTGTCATCCTCTCTAAGACATGGGAAGAACACCTCCTAAATCTAGGGAAGTTGCTGAGGGCCCTCCATAAGGCAAATTTGGTCATCAACTTCAAAAAATGCATGTTTGGCTGGTCTGAGATTACCTACCTGGGCCACCA
>NC_090733.1:39897656-39907656 GCF_036898095.1 Palaemon carinicauda
ATGAAACGCTGAAAAGTGGCCACAGCATTACTAAGGCCAAAACAGAAGTAATTGAAGGTATATGTACCGAAGGGAGTGGTGATGGCTGTCTTGTGGATGTCTTCTGGGTTCATAAGCACCTGATAATACCCCTTCAGGAGGTTGGCCGTGGAGAAAACCTTTGCATTTTTCAGGTAGGAGGTGATGTCGGCGATGTTTGAGAGGGGGTAGTGATCCGGTTCTGTTTGCATGTTCAATCGCGTCTAATCCCCACACGAACGGAGGGCTCATTTATTCCATTCTGGCGAACGTCTCTTTGGTGGCTGCCAATTGATCCGGTGCCAGACATCTGAATTTGGCGAAGATTGGGGGTCCCGTCGTCTTGAAATCGTGACAAATACCGTGTATGGCAGGAGCCGTGGGCATTTGGCAAAGTTCTGGAAGGAAAACTTCTGAGTACGACTTGAGGAGGTGGCCCTAGGCATCCGAGGGTGTGCTGATGTGGAGCGCGAGGTTGGAGAGGACGGGTTGAACAGGTGTCTACAAGTACGAGCCTGCGTTGACCAATCGTCGTTGGGCGACATCAACCAGAAGGTGGAAATGAGAGACAAAATCCGCACCGAAGATTGGCAATGTGATATCAGCAATGAGAAACTTCTAATTAAATTTGCCGTTTCCAAACGATTATGTGAGGTTCTCGTAACCGTAGGTTGGTATTGCAGATCCGTTGGCAACTACCAGGCAGCAGACTTTGACAGAATACGTCGTGTCCTGAAGAGTACCCTTGGCAAAAGAGAACCACAAGCACCCATGTTTACGAAAATTTGTGTGCCCGTTCCTGCATCAGGTAAAATGAAAAGATTAGAATCACGGGAGGCCACTGTCACAAGCGATGGCCTACTTATAGGTTTTTTGACTACTGACAATCCTTTGCACATTTCTTTGTGGGAACCCCGATTCTGGAGTGGTAGTAGTAAAACTGCGGTGGATGGGCGGCAGTAAGTGGCTGTAGAAGTCATTGGTTGGGGCGTAAGCGAGTGGTGAGTGATGGGTGGCTTTGTCATCACTCAGGCACGTCATGGGGTAGGCGTGTGTGTCTTACGGCATTCAAGTCAGCATGGGTTGACGTGGAATAGGTGTCCTCTTCATCACGAGTTGAGGCATTGATGGAGATCTTGAAGGTCGTGATGAGGCTGTCCAGAGGGGCATCGGCTTTGGTCATCAAGTCCTTTATGGAAAATCTATCGACATCAGGTATGGCAGCGCGTACATGCTCAGGTAAACTGCGAACCCAAAGGAGAGCCGTCTAAGGCAGGTTGCAGGCAAGCGATACTGGTCATTTCCCTGAGGGTGAGCAAGCCCTTTGGCCTCCCAAATAGTTGTTGAGAGAGCTTAAAAAGCTTTGCTATACGGGCGGCTGGCGATGGCGAGTACTGCTACAGATGGTTTGCTTTAAGGGCATCATACGCAATTAGGGTGTCTCCTTGTTCACAAAGCCATTCGGAGATTTCCAGGAAGGTTTCCTCTGGTATCGCCATGAGATTATAATCTGCTTTAGGGGTTGAGCGAGTCATACCCTTGATGGGGAACATGACATCTGAGCGCGGAAGCCAAGCAAACGCCTCTCCGCTGGCGAATAACGAAAGTATCTATAGGGCGGCGCCAACTTCCGTGGAGTCCGTCATAGTAACAGTGCATGGGGGGAAGGAACGAGGAATGAATCGAACCCCGGGGTCACCAATGTGACGAGCCAGGAGAGGCTGTGAACCAAAGGCGAGATGAATGCAACTGAGTACTATGTTTTAGACACATCAGTTATATCAACACACTAGGTACCGGGAAGAAGGTCACAAAATACAAACATGCTATTTCTTGTCCAACCGGCAACCGATTCTGTTAACAGTTAACAATAAGATGGGCAGGCATGTTAATACATGTTTGTCCAGAAAATTACGAATATAATTCGTAACTTTCCATGTTTGTTTGTATTAACCGCATATTTTGACTCAAAGGGAGTAAGTGGTTGTTTGATAGTTTAAGTTGGTATTGAATTAGATTCATTTTCATTTTTAACCCTCTTCCATTGGTTCCCTTATTACCTTGTTATAACTATACAAGCCAATATGGTTATGTACTGAAAGACAGAAGCAGAGACATCTCTCCATTCGCAGTATGGCAGCAACTCCTCCTCTATTCCTCTAAGCCCTCTGTGAAATTACTAATCTTCCTGTTTAAGTTTTTTCGCAGATGCGTTCCTTCATTGATAACTATACAGTGAGGAATATGTACAATATGTGGATGTTGTAAAACCCCCACTGGACCACTGGATAGCCTCTTCGATTAGTTTGCCACGACCATGTGCCACGTCGAGACGTTTGCAGTTCTGAAGTCCTTGTCCTCGAGTTATGACCAAGGGTTTACTTTGATGTATTCAGCACCGTTGTGCGTGATTGAGCGCAAGTGGAGTCCTAGCTTGATATGTCACATAATTGGCTCCTTTATCTGCAACTTGCTCTTGTGGTGAACGTCATCGTCACTTCCACTTTTATGCCTCTCTGGACAATAACAGGTATGGGGTTCAATTGAAGGAAGCGGGTTTTAGTTCGATTCCTTGTTATTGCCAGTACTTTCATTTACATTTAAGTAAAGGTCTTGCTAAATCCTTTATTATTAAATAAGCTAATGTTAATGATGTACCCGAACCTATAACCCCAGAGAAATTGATAAGAGGATGCAATACTCTTTCCTTAAACCTAATTCCTTCACTGCAAGGAATGCCTCTTGATCCAGACTTGCAAACACCAGTTAGGTCAACTAGTCGTATCAATGATGAGTTTGAGAAACTTCGTAAAGTTAGGCAAAATTTAATTGAGAATTATCATTCGAAGTTTCTAGGAACACTTTTATCACAAGCAGTTGATAAGAAGAATAGGTACCGTCCAGCCCAGCAACATAATATAAAGGTAGGGGACATAGTCCTTTTAGAGGAACTTAACACTAAACCTAGCAGCTATCCTATGGCTATTGTCCAGAAACTAGAAGTCAATAGCAATGGTGAGGTAACTGGAGTGACCCTTTTAAAGGGTAAGACCAAGGAAATTACAAAGCGTCACATCTCGACATTATTTCCTTATCTAGAGGTAAAGGATTTGGGTGAAGATGAATGTATCTCTACCCTTGATGCTGAACAAGATAATGACACTAATAATCTTCCTGTTCACAGGAAGGCTGCGATATTAAGTGAGCAGCGAACACGAGAATATTTGAATATCTAGATTAAGTATGACTGAATTTTTATACAATTTCCATAATAAATTGTATCCCTGGCCTGCAATTTGCAGAAAATTACGAATATAATTCGTAACTTTCCATTTTTGTTTGTATTAACCGCATATTTTGACTCAAAGGGAGTAAGTAGTTGTTTGATAATTTTAGTTGGTACTGAATTAGCTTGTTTTTTTTTTTTTTTCATTTTTAACCCTGTTCCATTGGTTTCCTTATTACCTTGTTATAACTATACAAGCCGATATGGTTATGTACTGAAACACAGAAGCAGAGACATCTCTCCGTTTGCAGTATGGCAGCAACTCCTCCTCTATTCCTCTAAGCCCTCTGTGAAATTAGTAATCTACCTGTTAAAGTTTTTTCGCAGATGCGTTCCTTCATCGATAACTATACAGTGAGGAATATGTACAATATGTGGATGTTGTTAAACCCCCACTGGACCACTAGATAGCTTCTTCGCTTGGTTTGCCACGACCATGTGCCACGTCGAGACGTATGCAGTTCGGAAGTCCTTGTCCTCGAGTTATGACCAAGGGTTTGCTTTGATGTATTCAGCACCGTTGTGTGTGATTGAGCCCAAGTGGAGTCCTAGCTTGATATGTCACATAATTGGCTCCTTTAGCGGTCTAACATACGAATATACTATTTGACTTGCCACATTCAGCGTGTTTGTTGTTAATTGTAAGGTGTTAATAATTATATTAATCTGTGTTTTAAGGCTGTTTAAATTACTTTCCTCTAAGTATTGGCTAAGTGAATAAGTATGCAAGAAGAGAGCAAAGATACAAAGAATAAAATATAAAAAAAAAAAAATGTTACTATGTACAGTATCATACCTTTGCTAGAACGATATGCTAACAAATGTATATACTTAAAACTCCTTTAAGAACCGTAAATCATATATAATTTGTCTAAAACTCCAGGTTTTCACTTAAACAGCTTTAGTTTATTATCCTAAACTATATGGTTACGATATCTGTTTCATATGTGCAATCTCTCTCTCTCTCTCTCTCTCTCTCTCTCTCTCTCTCTCTCTCTCTCTCTCTCTCTCTCTCTCTCTCTTAAACAACTATAGTTTAATAACAAAGTATCCAGTTACAATATCTGTCTCAAATGTGCAGTATCTCTCTCTCTCTCTCTCTCTCTCTCTCTCTCTCTCTCTCTCTCTCTCTCTCTCTCTCTCTCTCTCTCTCTAAACAACTATAGTTTAATAACAAAGTATCCAGTTACAATATCTGTCTCAAATGTGCAGTATCTCTCTCTCTCTCTCTCTCTCTCTCTCTCTCTCTCTCTCTCTCTCTCTCTCTCTCTCTCTCTCTCTTAAACAACTATAGTTTAATAACAAAGTATCCAGTTACAATATCTGTCTCAAATGTGCAGTCTCTCTCTCTCTCTCTCTCTCTCTCTCTCTCTCTCTCTCTCTCTCTCTCTCTCTCTCTCTCTCTCAGAGCTACATCCTTATATGCAGACAAGTTTCATACAGACTAGTACTTTGCTGATCGTTTGGCTAATACTGCATTTCGTGTAGTTCTATTATAACACTAGTGAATGTGGAAGTTTTTTCTTACGTAAAAATAAATATTGATTATATAACTTAAGAAAAATAAAACATATGTAATAAGATTATTGAGAAATTTTACAATAAAACATTCATGAAGATTTCTTCATCAGAAAATCCAACAAGTCTGTAAATTAATTGAATTTAATCCATGAATAAACATCGTCCTTTGTAAAATACACAATATGAGGTCCCCGAATCCCCATACATGGCCCTCTGTTAAGGTGAGGATTTCAAATCGTAGTGTCCCAGACGATTTTTTTCCGGAGGGGAGAGAAGACTTATGAGGCTGCATGGCGGAGAGGGGAATTTCAAGAGGAATTCCTCGAAGTAGGGGAAGAAGAGAAACGCTTTAAACAGCTTGAGAAATTTGAAGGTATTTATATCCCCCTTTCGGTTAATGTCCCCCTTCTTCGCTTGAAGGCTCTTTGGAACTAGGAGACTTTGGGATGCAACGCAAGGAGTGTAAAGGTTATGATATACAGGTGACCATGTAAAAACAGGAATCCAAACACACACACACACACACACACAAACACACAAACACACACACACACACACACACACACATATATATATATATATATATATATATATTTATTTATTTAGATATATATATATATATATATATATATATATATATATATGTGTGTGTGTGTGTGTGTGTGGTTGGATTCCTGTCTTTACATAGCCACCTGTATATCATAACCTTTACACGCCTTGTGTTGCATACCAAAGCCTCCTAGTTCCAAAGAGCCTTCAAGCGAAGAAGGACATTAACCTAAAGGGCGAGATAAATATATATATATATATATATATATATATATATATATATATATATATATACAGTATATATATACATATATATATATATATATATATATATATATATATATATATATATATATATACATATATATATATATATATATATATATATATATATATATATATATATATATATATGTATATACTGTATATATATATATATATATATATATATATATATATATATATATATATATATATATATATATATATATATATATATATATACTGTATAACTACTAGAATTCATTGATGAAAATAGCTTCGACAGGAATATGTATGGGGATTTGTCATGAACTTATATCTCTCTTGATATCTCGGTTGGTAGAGTCCTCGCAGTCATGGTTCCGGCTGAGAGACAGGGATTTGAATCTCTGTCTATCCAAAAACCATTATCATAAATTAATTCCAGTGGATATACATTTCTAAGGAAGAATTCGGTAATAAATTCCCTTATGGCTGATATTTACAGTAATTGAAATCGTGTTAATGATGTATATACCTCATAAATTACCACGTGTTGCAAACCCACGATTCATGTATTCAACATGAATATGTACGGTGGTTTATCATGAGCTTATATCTTTCTTGATATTTCAGTTAATCGAGTCCTCGCAGTCATGGTCTCAGCTGAGAAGCAAGGGTTCGAATCTCTGCCCAGCCCGAAAGTATTATCATAAATGAATTCCAAGGGATATATATTCCTTGGGTAGGATTTGGTATCAAATACCTTTTTGGTTGATATTTCCATTGAATTAAATCACGAGTTTTATATATATATATATATATATATATATATATATATATATATATATATATATATATATATATATATATATATATATATGTGTGTGTGTGTGTGTGTGTGTGTGTGTGTGAGTCTGGGTCACAATACAAACTGACATGATCCAGGCACTCATAAATCCGACTGTCAAAATATCGACACGCCATGTTACCGACATACCTAAAATCTTGACAGCCATAATCCTTACAATTTGTTTTCTTCCTATAGTCGATCGAAACCTTAGGTCATTTTACCTGGCGAAGTCTTGGAAAAAGAAGATGGATTAAGATAGGACAATTACTTGGGTTATTATCCTGGAAGTAGTATCCTTTTCGGCTATTTTTATCCCTGGTGGTATATGGAAAGGGAATTGAAACCATGAGAGAATTTATCCCATTTCATTCAGAGCCTTGCTTGCTTGTAAGATTGCCCAGCCTTATGCTGGACACGGGCTCTTGTGCTGGAAGCCCGCAGGGTTCAGAGCCACACGGAGTGTATTTAAATGGAGCATATAAATCATAGTCTATAGCAAAATGTCAAATACGATTTAATTAAGAGAGAGAGAGAGAGAGAGAGAGAGAGAGAGAGAGAGAGAGAGAGAGAGAGAGAGAGAGAGAGAGAGAGAGCTTACCTGGTAGGAAGTGTACTTGATTTCAAACTTGAAAGTTATTACAAATGATTCCGGTAAACTGAGAACTAGAGCTATGTAGAAAAGAAGTAATTAAAAGAATTGAAAGTTTAAGAGTTATATGTCAACCGTTTTCAGATAAGAGCAGGATTATAGCCTGACAAGAGGGACCAGATAATCAGTAAGTATCAAAATGGTCAGCTTGTTTTCTCATGTCTTCATTTAGCGGTCGTTAAGGTACGGACTAACACTTTGGTGTGGGTCAAGTATAAAAGTGGTGTACCTGAAGCTTCATCTGAGGTCAGAAGAGAGTAGATTTTTTTTCAGCAACTACAATGAACAGTCAAACTAACCCCAGGGATCGAGAGGGAATACACAGAGTTTCAAGTATTTTTCATCGGAAAAAGCGAACGGGGGTCTTATTTCTGCAACTAATGTTTGCATGTCTATGTGAGAGAGAGAGAGAGAGAGAGAGAGAGAGAGAGAGAGAGAGAGAGAGAGAGAGAGAGAGAGAGAGAGAGAGAGAGAGTTAAAACTATTGACATATGAAAGGGATTCTGTATATTGTATAAGTAGATGAAGACAGAACGTATCATGAATATATATAGATATAGGTTCAAGAAATGAAGTTATCGACGGCTATTTAATCAATCTTCTATGCAGAGGTATGAGTCGTTTCTTTCCATTAAAATTATTCATCATCAAAATATAAAATATTTCTGTTTAGATGCCATAACCGATGAGAAATACATATATTATTATTATATATTCTTTATAAGTTTGTCAAAACAAATAGATTATTATTTAGGTCATGTATGTCATATAGATAATAATTCTCAACAAACTTGTTTTTGGTAACTTCACAGGGTCCAATTAAGAGACAACCTTTATTGAGGGGGGATGAATCCTGGTCGAGGGCAAGGAGGCTTAGTCGAAGCAAGGGTCATTCCACATGTATGCCCTGGGGTCAGCTTAATACCCGAGATAAGAACTGACAGAACTGTAAGAAAAATTTGCCACGTTGTTATATGTTATGAAATAAGGAGTGCATTTGATAATTGGTAAGGAAATATCATAAACCAATTATATAAGTGTTGTAAATACTTTACTTGCTTCATATACCATACAACGTGAGTGAGGATACATAATTTGACCATTGGGAGATATGAGAAAAGTTTAGATTTTCTGGTTTTAGTTTAAGCTTCAACTGAAAAGGAATTTATTCTAACCATAAAAGAAACCCTTTCTGGTACAACCCAGGAACATAAGTGGTGGACTACTTTAAATTTGCACTCTTGTGTAGATGTAACAGTTCTTCCTTTACGCGAACCACATGGCTCAGTCATTCATTGTTCAAGGGAAAAGTCAATCTTTTTGGCTGATGTGTTTGACAGTTAGCTAAGAAATGAGAAACTCGAATTTCCTCATTCTTGTTTTCCTGAGGCTAAACTAACTAGTTTAGTTCTTCGATCTGGCGAAATTAAAGCTTTTTTGATGGGCCTACATGCTGAAGGAGGTGTACACTCAGATGATATTTTCCTTTGTTTTTTAGGACTTGTTGGAGAATTAGTAATGTTACTCCACTATGTAAATGTGTTTGTAGTAGCTCAAGTTCAACTGATTACTGTCCAATTTCCAGAACTCCCATATCAACAATAGTTTTTTCAACGTCTTTCGGCAAAACGTCTTAATAGATACTCATCAGTTCCCTAGTTTGCAGTGTGGTTTTCGTAAAGCCCTTTTTAGCATGTGATGCCCTTCTTATGATCTCCAATGCTGTATAGAAATCCCTTGAATGCGGTCAGGAAAGTCGTATGGTTGGATTTGATTTTTTTGCTGCCTTCGGCCGTGTTAATCATAAGGCACTTATTTTTAAGCTCAAGCAGCTGGGAGTGAGAGGGTCGTATCTTAGCATCATTAATGAATTTTTAAGTAATAGATCGCAAAGGGCAGTAGCTTAGGAACATCATAGTGAGTAAAGGAATGTAATATCTGCTGTTCTCAAGGGTAGTGTTCTTGGCTCATTACTTTGTATACTATATACATATGACATGTGGTATGACCTAGCAAACAACCTTATTGGGTATGCAGATGATGCTACTCTCTTTACATCAATTCCAACTCCTGAATGTAGATTTGGGGTTGCTGAATCCTTTGAAAGTGATCTAGCTAGAATTAGTAAATGGTGTAAATTATGGGGTATGAAGTTGAACCCTAACAAACCTCAAAGTATGATTGTAAGTAGGTCAAGGACAGTGACTCCTCAACATCTGGATTTCAGTATTGATAATGTTTCTTCTACTTTATATGACTCTTTTGAAATTTTAGGTGTGATTCTCGACAAAAAAATTACTATTGAGAAACACATTAGGTCTATGTCTTCTTCAATTGCACAAAAAAATTGGCTTATTCTGAGAGTCTTTCAAGATTTTGGGTGATCAATCCATTCTGAAGAAGTGTTTTAATTCTTTCATTCTACCTTGATTTGATTATTGTTCTCCTGTCTGGTGTTCAGCAGCTGATTCTCATCTGAATTCGATGGACAGGAACATATGTTTTATTTAATTTATTATTCCTGATCTAGATATTAATTTATGGCACCGTCGCTCAATTATGCATGTTGCATAGGATTTTTCATAATTCTGACCATCCCTTACTTTCAGATCTTCCAGGACAGTTCCATACTGAACGTAATACCATGCTTGCAGTTAATTCTAATAGTCAGGCCTTCTCTATCATCAGGCTCAATACTAAAAAGTATTCTAGAAGATTTATTCAACATGTGATCAAGTTGTGGAATGGTCTTCCTAATCGGTTAGTTGAATCAGTAGATCAAAAGTTTAAACTTCTAGTAAATGTTTTTTTGTAGAAGAGGTTGACATGAGTTCATATATATATACATATACATATATATATATATATAAATATATATATATAT
>NC_090733.1:39912656-39920156 GCF_036898095.1 Palaemon carinicauda
TGTGTTTGTAGTAGCTCAATGAAAATGCAAGAAATCTCAGATTATTGCTTCGAATAATATCCTTGCTCCATCATAACCAAGGTCATTGGAAGAAATAAACATCAATTCAAAACTAAAACTTTTATTAACTGGTGATTTATTTCTGGAAAGAGATTCTACGGTAGATGCTGGCCAACTTACTATTATGGAATATTAAAAAAAAACTTAATCAGTGTGTCGTAAAACAGTAACAGAAGACGAATAGAGCTATGTAATGATATAAAGAAAACTAAAATCGTCAATGAAATATAATATATATATATATATATATATATATATATATTATATATATATATATATATATATATATATATATATTATATATATATATATATATATATATATATATATATATATATTTATGGCTGCAGTTACTGTTATCAAATGCAACCTACAAGATTCCACTGCATAAGATAGACGGTGTATCACCGTGTCACATGGCACCTTATCATTGATACGGGCGAGATGGTATACAAATGGGTTTCTATCTATTGAGTGATTAACGTTTCCCTCTAGCAGGGAGACGGGGATTTTAATTTCGCTTTTCAAACCGATGTTGTGCGGCATTCTTCAGCTTTTACTGAAAAAAATCACTATTCTCCTACACGCAAAATTTGTGTCTTTTTTTCTGCTTCCGATCAGTATCTGCTACTGTGAAGTCCAAAGTTCACTTCTCCATAGATTTGGAAATAGTCCTTATACTGAATGAGATGCACATTTGGAAATTACAATGTTTTTTTTTTTCTATTTTTATGAAACTTTGATTACTTTAACAAGGAGGTTTTATTCTCTCTCTCTCTCTCTCTCTCTCTCTCTCTCTCTCTCTCTCTCTCTCTCTCTCCTCTCTCTCTCTCTCTCTCTCTCTCTCTCTCTCTGATTATTTTTTATCTCTTGTACATTATAGTATTTCCCGTCCCTCTTATAGCATAGCTTATACTGCATGAGCATTTATATACACATGAACATACATATCTTTCTCACCTGTTTTATATTTCCTATCTCAACCCTTACAATACTGATAATACAGATAATACAGATAATACGAACGTTCAATTTCCGTTGACGCTCATAGTTTGAAGCTCCTGTTACCAATAGAGTACACTCTATGATTTGCAGTTATAGCCAAATTATGGTTACGGTTATAGTTATGCCATTGTTCAATGAACGTAACGGATCAATTCCAAAATTTGTATATCTTGTATGGTGTGAGTATGTCAGGTGAGAAGGCAATGAACTAATTACATATGCAATTCATTACAGCCTTTACAGAGCATTTATAGTTTTGTGTGTTGTAATGAAGCTTTTGTGCACTGCATCAATGGCAGAGTAGATGAGTTCTGTTTTATTCTCGACATCCAGTGCTGATTTGTTGGAACTAATGAGTGTCAGAAAACTTCCTTTTTCGAATGGAATCCGGGAGTTCATAGGTCTCCCATTTGATCAACATTTTAGAATGTATAATGTTTGCTCTTCTTGAAAACCTTATAGAATAAACACTCAACCTTTTTTTTTTCTGCGGAATTCATAAATTTCTCGGCTGTAGAATGCTCTTCTTACAGTAACAAATTTTTCGCTGATAGTGACTTCCACTGAATCTAGCAGACTTTGGTGACATCAAAAAATCCGAAACAATTATTTTTTTTCACATTGTGTACCGCTTTCTTGTACATGGAAGGGAGTGCATAATAGTTTGAAAGTATTGATGATGGCATAGACCTACTGAATGGAACTCTCCATACAGCAGGAATCAATTCGAATCTCAAAATCACAGGACTATTAAAAAAACGACCAGTCCCGTGATGGTCTTCAAAATGAACAGTCTTCCACAGAGCCACCAGAAGATCTCAGACTAGATTGTGTAGATGCCGTACGAATGAAAATTCGATAACATACAAAAAGTGTTGAGCACAGTTCTGTCGTGCCATGAAAGAAGCTAGACGCCAATCTTGGGTGGCTTTTGTTTCCCCCATTAATACTAGAACACCACCATCTTCTGTATGGATGAGAATAAAAAAAATTGCAGGCAAATTTATCCCAAACCCACCACCACTGTTGAAAGTTAATGGTCAGCATATGACTGAAGGAAATTAAGTTAGCAATACCCTGGCTGACTATTTTTCAAATGTATCGTGCAAGAGTGTAGCAGCTCCTGGTCACCCGTACAGGAGCATTGAAGAAAAGAAAATTTCAAATTTTGAAACTGGAAGGGAAGAGTCATATAATTTTCCTTTCACTGAAAAAGAATATGATTCGGCACTTTCCATTTGTAACGATACAGCCCCTGGACTCGATGGAATTCCATATGCAATGATTAAACATGTACATTTTAATACAAAAGTTATTTATATTAAGATTATTTTTAGAATATGGCATTACCATAGTTATCCAAGTGTTTAGGAACTAGCCATTATTTTAGCCTTTTCAAAATCCGGTAAGGACAAGTTGTCTGCAGCAAACTACCAACCTAATGCATTGACATATTGTTTATGTAGAATTATGGAGAAGATGGTCAATGCGAGGCTGATGAGATACCTTGAAAAGAAGGTCATTTTATCACCGATTCAATGTGGATTCAGAAAAATGCACTAAACGACTAATGTGTTGATAAGACTTGAGTCCTCTATTTGTGAAGAGTTTGCTTCCAAACAGCACCATGTGACAGTCTTTTTTTACCTTGAAAAGGCATATGATACCACTCGGAGATATTGTATACTTAAAACAATTCACGAATTGGGAATGGGAGGAGAGCTCCCACTATTTATTTATTCAGACATTTCTTTCAAATAGAGTTTTTCAAGTGAGAGTGGGGGAAACTCTGTCAGAGAGTAATTACCAGGAAGAAGGAGTTCCTCAGGGTAGTGTGCTGAGTGTAACCATTTTTGCACTAGCAATTAATGGGATATCCTCAGCCAGTCCCCGGGATGTTCTCTCAACATTATTTGTGGATGAACTCTCCATATCATTTGCTGGAGCTAGAATCGCAATGGTTGAGAGAAAACAAGTCTCAATTGACAAAATTATCTAGTGGGCCAATATGAATGGATTTAAGTTCTCGACAAGTGAAACTACTATTGTATATTTCTATCGTATCCGGGGAGCACATCCAGACCCTGATATATACATTAAAGGTTAATGGATCCCCTGTGTAGGGGAAGCTAGATTTTTAGGTTTGATATTTGATTGTAGACTTACATGGGTTTCTCACCTAAAAGCGTTAAAAGCTAAATGTGTTGAGGCTCTGAATCTTTTAAAAGTATTGTCCCATACATAATAGGGGGCATACCGCAATACTATTCTAAGATTATACAAGGCCTTGATTTTTTCCAAAATTGAAATATTAGACTCAATACATCATGCTGGTATTAGATTGTCCACAGGAGCGTATAGAACCTCACCTATCCCAAGTCTCCTTGTTGATGCTGGAGAGTTACCTCTAGACCTTTACCGAATGTCTTCCATTATTCGGTATTGGTTTAGATTGCAAAGACTCCCTAACTCTTTAGCCTTTCAGACTGCAAGCCTTGTAAGACATACATCATACTTTGAGTTGCACCCAAAATCTCCTCAACCTTATGGCTTCCGGGTGAAAAAATTATTAAACAGTCTTGATATAATTAAAAGTAAGGTATTTCCATTCAAGGTATCATCAATGCCTCCATGGAAACTACCAAAGATATTTTTTTGTAAATACTTTATTAGAGTTAAAAAGAATATGACTGACCTAGAAACCAGGCCTCCTTTCATGGAACATGTTGAAGAACATAGAGGATCGACTTTTATATATACTGACGGCTCAAAATCTGATGCTGACGTTGGATTTGGAGTACATGGTAATGGTTTTAATTATAGAGGTGCACTTTCCCTAGCAGCTTCCATATTTATTGCCGAACTGTAGGGTATATTAACCGCTATTGAGAAAATAGCGTTCGAGAAGGAGTGTAATTTTACAATTTTTAGTGATGCAAGGAGTGTCCTTCAACCTTTAAAAGTTTTTAATCCTAGTAACCCTCTAGTTTTAAAGATTTTAGAATTGCTTTTTATTATTGGACGAAGAGGTAAAATGGTTCGATTTGGTTGGGTTCCAGCACATATAGGTGTGCATGGGAATGAGGAGGCAGATTCACTGACAAAAAATGCTGCATCCCAGTTGCTGCCAAGAACGTATGCCATTCCGTGTAATGATTTCCTACCTAACATCAAGAAATTGCTTTGTGATAAATGGCAACAGCACTAGAATAGTCTAGATGGAAATAAAATGAGAGAAGTAACAAATGTCATATCTCCTTGGAGGTATAACATGATGCCCCGTAAATGGGAGACTTCTCTTTGTCGTCTCCGTCTGGTCACACTCGGTTGACACACGAGTTTCTGCTGAAGGGTCCACACCAACCATATTATGACGACTGTTTAGTATCTCTAAAAGTGAGACATTTGTTGACCGAATGCCCCAATTATAATAACTTAAGGAATAGATATTTGTAATAGGCTCGATGTAAGGGTGGCAAGTTCATCCTTGCCAAGATTCTTGGACATGATGTGTCCTACTAAGCAAGTGGCATTTTTATATTTATTTCAGAAGCAGGTCTTTTGAAAACTATTTAACTTTTATAATGACATTAAACTTTTATGGTTTTAATTGAATATTCTTAATTTCTTTTATTTATATAAACTATATGATATGGGCGTCAATGATCTTAGATGTCAGGATGCCTGAAAACTTTAAAATCAATCAATCAATCAATCAGTACCTTTGGATTTTAACAAGCAAATCTATTTTCACCGTGGATATTTAGTTAAATAAGATATTCATATGATGAATATTTTAAGCGTAAAGAATATCTTTATGTTAATTTTCAAATGTAAGACCACTCTTAGTCGTACCAGAAAGGCGTTCATTACAATAAAAAATTAACAGCCATACATATAGGTGGTAATGGTGGTGTTACAATTGCATGTTTTCATTACTTTATAAACCTTAATAGGTTTTTGCCACCGTCATCGTGTAGTGTTTTTAATAGATCTAATACCATAACTTCACATATCAAATAACAATCACGTAGATATCTACAACGATTACGGATTAGACACTCTATTGTAGATACACATTAACGTTTGGTATAGGTTTAATCTGTGTTGTTGGTACCTGTTGTTAATTATTATTTAGTCAACGATTGTACCCCATTGATTATTATTGTATTGTAAATGTACAATATTAAGCGTTATTTCAAATTCAATATCTTACTTTCGTAAGCTAACAGTTACATCCACCACTCTGACTACTGTCGGTACCAACCTTCAATCAAGTCTTAACAATACCACCACCATCTTGACTATGTTTATACAATCAAAATGACTCCTCTATTAAAACTACAAAATTCCATCATTATAGTTCTTCATTATTAGGATAAGTAAGAAATTACATTTCGGGCCTATTCCTACTTGAATTCGTGCAATTTTATGCACATAAACCACGACTTCGGTGCGTCCTTCCAGTCATTTTCGTCATGCAATTATACTTTGACGCTTGGTGGAAGCACTTGTATCGTGAATGCAATCCGCCCATAGACGTTTACCATCTGTGTTTTGTTGGTCTGTGGCGTAACGAACATATAAGATGTCTTAGAAACAAAGCATGAATGGCACTCACTTCACAAAATCTCACTTTAGTAGAGCCTACGGAATGGACGCAGGGAGGAATGATGATATTCTTTGTTCATAATTACTTTTTCAATTCAAAAGGTATTTTATCATTCCATTTTTTTTTTAATTCTACTTTTTGTCAAGATGAATTATTGGATAGTGAATTGCCATTTTTTTTTTCGTTCTCACTCAGAGTTTTTAGATATGTGTAATTGAACAACGCTCGTTGTAACTTTTGATTTATTCTGAAAAACAATAAAGCTAAGGCTTGGATAATGCTGTGGAACAGTGCACAAATACTAACCCCTCCGCTCTCTCTCTCTCTCTCTCTCTCTCTCTCTCTCTCTCTCTCTCTCTCTCTCTCTCTCTCTCTCTCTCTCTCTCTCTCTCTCTCTCTCTCATCATCATCATCATTATTACTATTACTATTATGGAATATTAGGAAAACTTAATCAGTGTGTCGTAAAACAGTAACAGAAGACGAATAGAGCTATTTAATGATATAAAGAAAATTAAAAGTCAATGTAATAAAATTTATATATATATATATATATATATATATATATATATATATATATAGATATATATATATATATATATATATATATATATATATATATATATATATATATATATATATATATATATATGTATATATATATATATATATATATATATATATATATATATATATGTATGTATGTATGTATATATATATATATATATATATATATATATATATATATATATATATATATATATATATATATATATATATATATTGGTTTGAAAATGCGACTCAAAATTTATACATTATTTATTCTTTTTTTTGTGATTATCAACTGAAAATTTAATTAACTTCCCGATGGCTGAGTTAGTTATAAGGGAACGCTTCTGAAACCAGAAACGAAAGGTGGTAACTTTTTCAAGTATTATATTCTTGATTAGCCTCTCTACTTTTCCAGATTTTTCAGTAAAGTGTTGAGTCATCTTCTATAACTACTCCACAAGTAACCAAATTAAATATTATTAATCTCTCTCGATCAATCGAAATAATATTTTCATGAAATATGTAATAGTGTATTCATTAATCTATTTAACTCAGCTTGACTTAATTAAATTAAGCTTTGCTGATAATGAAGTGTTATTAGTCAGATATCCTTATCTAGTTTTTCTGATAATAAATGTTTAAAATATTGCATTCATTTTTTTCTTAAAAAATACAGTCCACAAATTTTTATAGTTATATATACATACTTTGCAATCTTTTTCAAATGGATATTGATTATTATCGGTTTCACATAAAAAAAAAAACATGAAAGGTTTTGTACTTGCATAATAAGAAATCTATTCCATCCGTATCTCTGAATAAATCAAAAGCTCTCCATACTCTGCTTAAGTATTTCATTATCCTCCCGATAATATATCGAAGGACTTCGAAATCAAGAATTCTGAATCAGAAATTCTCTTCTCTAACTATCCATACAAAAACATAATGAGGTTTAACATAAATCCTGCTTTTAGTCATTAATGCTCCCGGTTTGAATCATCACTGACAATAATGTCCCTTAAAGACCTACACTTAATGTCTTCCAAGAATGAAAGGATATCATAACTGGAGTCTTTGACTGGAAACAGCTGGCGATGATTTATTTAAATTGTTTTAGTTTTGGTTCGTTAATGGATTTCTGGGTGAACGGACTCTACGGTTTAGGAATATTATCAGGAATTAGCACATTCGGACATTTTGTTGTTAATTTCATGTTTACAATAACTAGAAAAAATGAAAGTCATGAAAATTCATAAGCTCAATTAAGTGAT